>NC_085990.1:22098686-22401324 GCF_030014385.1 Trichomycterus rosablanca | reverse complement strand
TTGAAAATTTACTTTACTTTTAATAGCCTTCTACTTTTAATAGCTTCTTAAAACGGAAGATTTTCTTTTAAATAGAAGTGTTATTTACCTGCTATTAAATTGTTTTCCAACAAAATCTGCCCAATTTGGCGGATAATTGCCCAATCTGGCAACACTGGAATGCGCAGAGCCAGCTGGCGCTTTTACTCGTAGCGCGCCACTAATACTACTAAATAGTACTACTTCTGTAATTGTGTTGGTGGTTGACATTTATGTTGAGTGTATTACTGCACTGTTTTGGTGAAGAACTACTCATCTGAGGTGCGCTGCTCCTGCGTGCAGAAATGCTTCCGCAAAAATATTGCCGGCAAAGCGGTGGTGGGGGGGGCCAGAGGGGTGGCCGAAGATTACTTTATGGTGGCCATGGCAACCACTGGCCACCCCCTGCCAAGAAGAAAGCAAAAATATATTTTCACTAAGTAAAATGACAAAAATAGTAACGCACAGTAACTTGGAAGTAACTTTAATCTGATTACTGGATTGGAAATAGTAACGCGTTAGATTACTCGTTACTGAAAAATGTGGTCAGATTTGAGTAACGCGTTACTAAGTAACGCGTTACAGACCATCAGTGAAGATCACCCCACTTAGTTTTTTTCCAATTTGGAGCAGCTGTCACCAGAGCCTGTCTGAGATCTGGTCTCAATGATTCGACCAGCTGTCCAAAATGGGGACCTTCAGTGGTTTGATCAATGTTATCGCTGCTGTACTGATCAATCCCACAATGACGCAGAAAAACCCTTTCAAACCGCTCACAATACTCACTGATTCCCCTTTCCTTTGTTTACACCGTGTAATCTGTCCCCAGTCAGTGGTTTTACGACACTTACGGCTAATCCAGTCCCTAAACATTTTCCACCCCTGATCAATGTCCTGGCCTCTGTCACCCAAACCATCCAACACCTTAGTAGCAAGCTGTCTACTATCTGTAATATTTAGTACCTGGCTTGCAATGGCTACAGCATCATTTGGATGTAATGAGTAAAGAGCTCTTTTTTTCTCTATTTACATTTTACATTTACATTTGTATGTTTATTTACATCTATAAGATCAATAAACTCAAGTCCCATTTC
This sequence comes from Trichomycterus rosablanca, assembly GCF_030014385.1. NCBI lineage: Eukaryota > Metazoa > Chordata > Actinopteri > Siluriformes > Trichomycteridae > Trichomycterus > Trichomycterus rosablanca. The sequence continues at coordinate 22,400,212 of NC_085990.1, read as the reverse complement.
CCGTGGATGTTTAAATTCTTTAGATATTCTGTCCAGTATGGCTGCATCTAAAGGGATATGACTGACCTGTACTCGAGTTTCCCTGATTTCACCTGCTCTATTATGTACCTCTGATGATACAATTCTCACAGGTCTCATCTGAATGTGCTTTGAAAAGGGTACTTTACCACTAGCATGGTTAGAATCCTCATCAGATGAAAAGGATTCCAACCCATCAGAGTGGTCATTTTCATCCTCTGTGTAGCATGGCTGACCTGGCAGGGGGGCTACAGGTGGGGGATGGCACTGACGTTTCGGCTTGGATATACATTTAGCATGTTGCTGCTTGAGATCTATTAGTGAATGCCTAAGTTTCTCACATGTTCTCTGGGCATTTATAGCAGCTGTTTCATGCTTTTTACATTCACTGGTTAGTTCTACAATCTTTGCCTCTTCTTTTAACCTTTCATCCATTAATTTTAACTTGTATTCCCAGTATTGCTTATTAACAAAAAGACATTCCTTCACGAAGTCATGCTTTAGGCCAAAGCCTAAAGCTGTTTTACACTCAGCAGGAGTCCATACTTTATCTTTATCAACAGTGAAACCCTTGGATGAAAAGTACTGACGTCTCTTTTGTTCATTAATGTGTTTCTTTACTACGTCATTAATTAACTTTTCGGAATCTAAATCACCCTTAACTAAGGTGCTAGATTTATAGTTAAGAGGCTTCCAGAGGTCTTTACCAATCTCCTGTGCAATTTGACCTTTACTAAACATGGTGAGGAAGCAGAAAAAACAACATCTTCCCTACTGACTGAGATTGCAGCAGAACAAAGGCACTACAGCAGTAACAAAGAGATTTCACTCTTTTCAAAGGTGATAGTTACAAGCACTTTTAACAGTAACCAACAGATTTCTCAAACAGACTACCATAACAGTAATCAACAGAATTCTCAAACAGCAAAAAACAGACTACCATAACAGTAATCAACAGAATTCTCAAACAGCAAATTACTTTCAAATGCAGTAACAATCAAACTTCCTTTCTTTCAGAGAAAAGACCAGTTACAATCAGTTACAATCTACCCTTTTACAAGGAGGCTTACAGTTACCACCAGTAACACAATGCATTAAAATCTTCCCCTTGTCAAAGAGGATAACCTTTACTGACTCCTTTTAACTTTTTAGCCAAAATTTCTCTTAGGTTCGAAATGGCGTTTACTCACCGGGTAGGTTTCAATTTGCCATCCGGGTCACGGCACCAACTGTTAGAAATGCAGCAATATTCAGGAGCCAGGAGACCGTCAGTCTTCAGGAGTAGAGTCGTTTATTAACACATACAGATAGATGTATGGGCACAGCTTGGAAGACCGACCGAAATCTAACTACACATATTTTGGGGAGACTTTATCTACACTCAAAATGGGGGCAGGAATGAAAAGAAAAGAGGAGGAGGTTAAGGGGGAAGGAAATGACAATGGAGAGGGGGACTACAAAGGTGAACAAAGATTGGGGTAGTGTAATAAAAGGGGTGTTGGTGTTGGGTTTTATAACGGGTAATACAAGATACAAGAGGGGGTTCAGGATACAAGATGACAAAAGGTGTGAGGAGAAAGGACTGGGTGTCTGTAGGAGACGGGAAAGGGAGTAGGTGAGGGGTGAATCCCTCACCGGTATGAAAAGGAGTGTTTGAGAAACTTAGATAAGACTGAGGTTGTTTTGGAGTAGAAGTAGGAGCGAAGTTGAAGTTGACTTGTTTAGAATTGATGAAAGGGAAGGCTAACCACACCTGATTGACATAAAAGGCTGCACCACAAAACATGTCACTGTATAAAGGTTTTAATGATCACTGGAGTGATTTGGGTCCTTGAGGGTTGGAACTGTTGTCGTGTGATGGTTGAACAGACATTGTGGATATTTTGGTGATGGAGAATAGGCGAAATGTCTGATTTCTGTATTAAGTTGATCTATGTCTCTCATGAGGAGAGGACAGTTGAGTTGTGTACAAATGTGTATAAAGGACATGATTGGTTATGTCCAAAAGGTCAACAGTGAATGATTGTTTGTTGGCAGCTCCAACGAAGAAGCAATGTGAAAATGACTCAGTGAAACTATTATGCCACCTAGCAAAGATAAAGACAGCCTTTCAAAATTACAATTAGTAAATCATGAAGTTAAATTCCTAGGTTAACTGATCTCTGTCGAAGGTAAAAGATTAGAAAATGGCAGAATAGAAGCCATTCGGAAAAATACCCATACATATGAAGTCCTCGAGGCTCCCTTAAGCGAAATTGCTGATGGGAAGGGCCTACAGGCCCACAGTGCACTTAGTTGGAACATCGAAGCGGACAAGACCTTTGAAACATCGAAAAGAGCTCTGCAGATACCACCAACACTGCAAATCCCGGATCCAAACAGACCATTCAATCAGACAGTGAATGAAAAAGGAGAGTGAATGACGTCGGTATTACTACAGAGACCAATAAAGAATAATTTTTTTAGCTAAATTAGACCTTATAGAAGCAGGTCTCCAACGTGTTTGAAAGCTGTGCCAGCTGAATAAAAAAAGTGGTAAATGATTTAATAAACTTAGTAAGTTACTGAAATTTGACCTTGATGGTTATAAATGTTGTTTCTCAACTGAAGAGTATATGATATGATAAGATGACAGCCAGATGGCTGAGGTATAACAATGTATTAATTGAAATGACATCACACTGAAAATATATAATGTATTTAATCCTGATACTTTTCTTCCTACAGAAAATGAAGGTGAACCAAATGATTGTATTAATGTTGTTAATGGAGTTTGCTTTCCTAGACCAGATTTACAGGAAACCACAAAACTACAAAATCCAGATATGGAGCTGTTTGTTGATGAATCTTCATTCAGAAGCACAGAAACAGGAAGAAGCTGTGTGGGGTATGATGGAATGACAAAACAATTAAACCATTAAAGCAGAATCACTAACATCTCATCTATCAACTCAAGCTGATGAATTAGTAGCATTGTAAATTGGCTAAAGGGAAAAACTATTAGCATTTTCACTGACAGTAGATATGAATCTGAAGTAGTAAATAAGGCCTTTTGACCTATTTAGGTAAACCTATCACAGATCACAACCTGATTTCTGCACTTCTGGATGGAATCCTATTTCCAAAAGCTATTGATGTATGTAAATGTGAAGCTCACACCTCACGTTCTGATCCCATTTCACAGGGCAACAACAGAGCAGACATGGCTGAGAAAAGGCAGCAGTGAAATGTACAGTAGATAAATATTTTGTGTTGTGGAAAAATGATTTCTGTTTCAGCTGACCTGACAGCCATCCAGTAGAGTCGAGACCATGTGCCAAAAAGGAGGGATGCAGGTAGTATCTCAAGACATTGGTACACTAAGGGCTTAACTAGCTTAACTAATTACTCCCAAAAATTTTGTGAACGCTGCATGATTTGCAAAATAAATAAGGTTAGTAGAGGTATTAAAACTCCTTAAAGTGCCCAACCACCGGCTGATTGACCTTTTCAGCATTTCCAGATTAATTTTATTGATATGTTCTCCAAATGGATTGAAGCATTCCCAACTGAGGTTGGGACATTAAAAACAGGATGGAAGTGCAGTAGCAAAGGCACTTATAACTGACATAATCCAAAGGTGGGGGATCCCTGAAAGTATTGGCAATGACAATGGTACTCCATTTGTCAACAAAGCATTACAGCAGGTCGTGAGTATGTAATTTATTGATTTAAAACAACAGTGTGCCCATCACCCAACCTGTGGGGCCGTGGAGCAAGAAAATGGTACACACAAATTGACAAAATGTCGTTCAGATACTGGTCTGACATGGGTTAAGGCCCAGCCAGTGACAATAATGTATATGAGAACCAGAATAAGGGAAAAACACAAACCTAAGCCCTTTCGAGATCCTATTTGGCAGTCCTCCAAATACAGGAATTGGGCCCAGAGAAACTCCAAGGCCACTCACGGATGAGCGTGAGTGAAAATGTTAAGTTATTGCGAAATCTGTCCTCTGTGTTGTGTGAAGTTCACAGGCAGGTGAAAGACCAACAAGTACCTATTTACATGATCTAAAAACCAGGTGACTGAGTGATGGTGGAAGAGTTCAGGAAAGACTTCAGGAGAAAAAGCTGGAAAGCCAAGAGGTGGCTAGATCCGTTCCAAGTGCTGCTAATGACAAACACCGCCGTCAGGGTTGCTGAAAGAGCCACGTGGATTCAGGACAGCCATAGCAGAAGAGTACCTAAACCAATTGAGAACCAGACAGAGGAGGAATCAACTAAAACCAGCCCTGACACACACACAGAGCAAAATTAAAGGGGCAATGTCAGCTTGTCCTTTTGCAGAAAACCACACAAAAACAAGAGAGTTTTTGCACAAAAGTCAGCTAAACGTGTTGAGCCAAAGGAGAGGGGTACCTGATAAAAGAAGAGGACATCATCGAGCAGCTGACGTTGCAGCGTGTGAAATAGCTGATTGGTCAAACTGAAAAAAACCTTTGAACACTGTGGAGTACATCTTGAATCAAAATCAAGAACATTTAATGAAACAGATTTTCACCTCAGTAACTAGTGAAAGAGTCAACTGTGAGCTTGTGTGTGATTTTTATCTGATTAAACAGGATCAACGAAGTGACATTTGGGGATAACACCTGTGTTGCAGAAAATTGTTGTAGACTAGATAATCTATAGAGGAAGGGTGTTTCTACACATGGTGTATTGCGTGTTAGTATGTCTAAGATTGGATGTGGCTTAGATTGAATTGGGGAAAAGATAGCTCAATTCTTAAACAGGTGTTCGAGAATTCAGGTATCAGTATTTCTGTTTATGAAAAGAACTAAAGCGTTAAATAATTGATGTGAAATTAATTATTCACCTTTTGTCTTGGAGTTTTTGTTTTGATTATCTTATCACTCAAGTTGATAGAAGTTTTTGATGATTTAATGTCTTTTGAGTAGTTGTTTTTTTTTTGTTTTTTTTATATTTACTTACTTTTATATTTAATCATTTACACAAATATTTACTCACATTTATCTTACTTGTACTGTATAATGATATTTACTGGTGATTTTCAAATGTTTTCTTTTCTTTTCTTTTTTCTTTCCTTTATGAAAAATTTTGAAGCATTTAATCAAGGTAGAATGGTTGTCTGATAGGCTTAATCATATAATTCATTTTATATGTAATCATTTATTATGTAAGTCATCCTGTGCTGAACCTGTGGTGTCGAGTACACTATCGCATCAGGTAGGTTGGTTGGTAAGATGGGTAGGGTGTGGAATTTTCTTTATAAATTGGAAATTGGTTGATAATTAGCTCGTGAGGATTCTTTAACGGGCCTGAGGGTTTTTTGCCCACCCCTGGGGCAGGATGGCAGGATGAACAAGCAGATAGTGTGTAACATTTATATTAAGCAATTATATTAATCATTCTTACATTAAGACTTTAGTAATCACTTATGGGTTTGTGACATAAAGTCACAAGAAGAGGGGAATCTATTCTTAGCGATATTCTCAGAAATATTCCTAGCAAAAAACAGTACACTCATTTCATTAATTTTTTTTAGGTGTGTTTACTGTATGATAACAATACCTTAAAACTCTGACAAGGGAAGGATATGTATCTGATGTTAATTGTAAATGAAAAGTTTGTTAAGTATATACAATTTTGTTTGTGTTGTCCAGGAAGGACAAAAGGAAGGATTCTGAATGGAAATTTTATATTGTATTAGTTATTTGCATTAAACTCATAAGTTTCTGCTTTCTTAGTTCAATTAGCAGAGGTAGAAGAGACTTTTGGAAGGTTACTTAGGGGCAGAGATATGTTGACCTTGGCATGGGCTTCTCGCTTCCGTGGGAATGTATGGGTGTCGGGACTGTGTGTACGGGGGTGCACGCAGGGTTTCGATACAGGTGAATTCTTGTGGAGATACGCCATGTTTCTAACAAACTGACTATTCTTGTAGGATGATAAACACGTTTGGTGTGGGAAGTTGACCTTGAGCTGGGTCTCTGAGCAGAGTTAGTCTGAAGGGGCAGTAAGGGGGGTATAAATACTGTTATAGGGCAGACGGAGTCGCCCTTTCTCTCCTGTAAAGGCGTGTGTGCGTTTGCATTGAGATTGGCCCTCAGCTGAGTAATAAATTGATTATTTGCTTTTATCACTATCCCGGTTGTCTGTGTCAATCTTTAAGGGTTATTTTGAATTCCCACAACAACAGCTACAGTCCGCTCTAGTATTTTAGCAAGGAATGGGAGATTGGAGATAGGCCTGTAGTTAGCCAAGTTCTCAGGATCAGCCAGTTTCAAACATGCTGGGACTAATCCTGAACTCAGTGATGCATTAATAATCTGAGCAATGTGTGGGCAGACTGAAGTAATACAGGCTTTCACCCAGTGAGTTGGCATAGGGTCTAACTGGCATGTAGTGGCTCTAGAGGACTTGATAAGCTGTAGTACAAAACTTTCTTGCACAGCAGCAAAAGTGGAAAAACAAATTTGAGAAGATGGCAGATGACAATTCAGTAAGGCTGGAATAGGCTGAATCTAAGTATAAATTGTGTAAATGTTTTGGTTAAAAAAGGCCATGAACTGAGAGCAAAGTTCAGGTGATGGGGCCAGAGGGAAACATTTCACAGAATGTATTAACTTGTTGACAGTAAAAAAAGAGAGCTCTAGAATTGCCATGGGTACCCTGGATGACATTGGAATGTTTCAATGAGCAAAGTAATAAAAATATACAAAAACACTAAACCACAACAGAACTGTGTATTAAACGTTTTAAAGATCTTGTCTGCTGCTTTTCTGAGTTTGACTGATGATGAAAAAAGCATTGTAAATTTCATCATCAGTAAAGTCATTGGAATGTACAAAAACTATTAACCTCTCCAGAACCGTGCATGAAACGCTTTTTTGATGTCTGATTCTTAAAATGCATGTTGTAATGTTTCAATGAACAAAGTAATAAAATTAAACAAAGACACTAAAACCACTCAGGAACTGTGCCAAACACACATATTTGGGCTTGGCTGACGCTATTCAATGTCCCCTTCAACAAAGTATAAGAAATGTTCATAAACACTGAAACATTCCAGCACTGTGCCAATCGGTTTGTCTGACGCTGAAACTGCTCTTTTTAATGTCACTATCAATAGTAAAAGGAATAAATAAGGAAACAGTGAAAAACTACAGAACTAAATTTTATAAACTTGTGTGATACTGAAATGAATTCAATTACAATATCAGCTTAACGAGATTCGTTAAGTATTAGACATGTAGAACAAACACTAACTCCAAAACTTTGTTTTCAAGCACTTCTTTGAGCTTGTCTGATACTGAAATGCATTTTGATATGTCCCAATGAACGAAAAACTCAGAATGTTCAAAAACAGTAAAACACACCAGAACCATGCTGAAACGGCTTTTCTGAGCTTGTCTGATGATGAAAAAAGCATTGTAAATGTCATCATCAGTAAAGTCATTGGAAAGTACACAAACTATTAACCTGTCCAGAACTGTGCATGAAACGCTTTTTTGAGGTTGTCTGATTCTGAAAATGCATGTTGTTATGTTTCAGTGAACAAAGTAATAAAAATATACAAAAACAATAAACCACGTCAGAAGTTTATTATAGTGCAGTTCAGCACAATAACAGCACTAGTCTTAACGCGTTGCAAGCATTACTAAGCATTTGAAAAGCACACAATCACCTAACGTCAGCTAACAGACTGTTAATGCTAATGTTCACTGTTCAATGTTTAACTAACGTCCCAAGTAACTAATTTATAGAATGCTGAGACCTGTGTTATTTTCGGCTTTCTAAAATGGTCACTCATTTTTAATAACATTTCAGGCATAGTATAGATTTTCCTGCTTATTATTATAAACTTTTTAAGTTTATGACTTACCATCGAACTTCAGTGGTTTAGCAGGGCACCGCTTCACGAATGTCTTTTTTTTCCATTTCTTACTTTCCAGATGACTACAACAGTTTAGCCATTGACAAGATCTTCCGTCATCAGATTCTTGTGTCCTTTAATGAGCTCTGACTCAGTAACACATGTGGCAGGAACTTCATCTTTAACTAAATACACAGCGCGTACTTTGACAGACTCATTTCTGAGAATTAAATAATTGAAAACTGACACAAAATTTGTATTTCGCGCGGTTCACCTGGTGCGAAGCTCTTTGTGGAGGCAGAGACGGTTGGTTGAGATAACGGTCTCAAGTCAAGTTCGCAAGTGCGCATGCCCAGAAAATAATTTTAGGCACATGCAAAGATCTGTCAAGTGTCCGTACATAGCGATTGACATGGCGTCTAAAGAAGAGAGGTTTGCGAAGAATAGGCATAAAAAAAGGCGCTATAAAGTCATCTGTCTGAGTGATACACTATATTGCCAAAAGTATTTGCTCGTCTGCCTTCACACACATATGAACTTGAGTTACATCCCATTCTTAATTCATAGGGTTTAATATGATTTTGGCCCACCCTTTGCAGCTATAACAGCTTCAACTCTACTGGGAAGGCTTTCCACAAGGTTTAGTGTGTTTATTGGAATTTTGACCATTCTTCCAGAGGCGCATTTGTGAGGTCAGACACTGATGTTGGAGGAGAAGGCCTGTCTTCGCTCTAATTCATCCCAAAGGTGTTCTATCAGGTTGAGGTCAAGACTCTGTGCAGGCCAGTCAAGTTCTTCCACACCAAACTCCCTCATCCATGTCTTTATGGACCTTGCTTAGTGCACTAGTGCGCAGTCATGTTGGAACAGGAAGGGGCTATCCTCAAACTGTTCCCACAAAGTTGGGAGCATGAAATTGCCCAAAATCTCTTGGTATGCTGAAGCATTAAGAGTTCCTTTCACTGGAACTACGTAAGGGGTCGAGCCCAACTCCTGAAAAACAACCCCACACCATAATCCCCCCTCCACCAAACTTTATGAATACTTTTGGCAATATAGTGTCTATAATGTAATATTTGTCCTGTCTGCATGAGGGTTCATGTCTGCTCTCTTCTTTTTTAGGCCTGAGGAGCAAAAGTCTATTTTTGTAATATTATAAATATTATAAATATGTCAATTTGTGCTGTATTCTTTCTTATTGAAATACAGTAGACCCTTGACTTACGTATTTAATTGGTTCCAAAGGGCTGTTCTTAAGTCAAAATGTTCATTTTTCCCATAAGAAATAATGTAAAGAGAATTAATCCGTGCCAGACCTCCAAAACCACCCACTTACCTAACCTTTCTAATGTCTTTTTTGTTGTAAATACAAGTATATTTTCCCTTAAATCTTAAATTATAGAATAGACATTCCTGTAATAAACAATAATAAACAACAATACACAGTAGTACTGTACTGTACATAACACACACATCACATTTCAGTACAGTACGTGTGCTGTACCATACACCATAATAAATGTCCTTTTTTTTAAATAAAATGTATCTACCAGAAACAACAATAACTCTCATATTTCTCTATTATCTCCTTTCTCCTTTCAATAGTGTTGTATTTTGTAGGTACTTTGTACTTTACTGAGCCAAATTCCTTTTTCTCTCTCACTCACTGTCCCTGCTGTTTGATACACCTTGACACCTACTGGCAGGAGTTATTAAAAAACAACAAATAGTAATAGATTTTTTCATTTTCTCAACACTATACTTTCTCTGCACCTTCTTTGGGGACATTTTAATATTGAATTTTACAAAATATAAAGAAAACACCGGAAAAACACCGTCCGCTGTCTGAATGTTCACTCACTGTATATATATATACTGTATATATATATATATATATATATATATATATATATATATATATATATACAGTGTATCACAAAAGTGAGTACACCCCTCACATTTCTGCAGATATTTAAGTATATCTTTTCATGGGACAACATTGACAAAATGACACTTTGACACAATGAAAAGTAGTCTGTGTGCAGCTTATATAACAGTGTAAATTTATTCTTCGCTCAAAATAACTCAATATACAGCCATTAATGTCTAAACCACCGGCAACAAAAGTGAGTACACCCCTAAGAGACTACACCCCTAAATGTCCAAATTGAGCACTGCTTGTCATTTTCCCTCCAAAATGTCATGTGATTTGTTAGTGTTACTAGGTCTCAGGTGTGCATAGGGAGCAGGTGTGTTCAATTTAGTAGTACAGCTCTCACACTCTCTCATACTGGTCACTGAAAGGTCACCGAATTGTTGTGCTACATGAAGATGGCCAAGGCTACAAGAAGATTGCCAACACCCTGAAACTGAGCTGCAGCACAGTGGCCAAGATCATCCAGCGTTTTAAAAGAGCAGGGTCCACTCAGAACAGACCTCGCGTTGGTCGTCCAAAGAAGCTGAGTGCACGTGCTCAGTGTCACATCCAACTGCTGTCTTTGAAAGATAGGCGCAGGAGTGCTGTCAGCATTGCTGCAGAGATTGAAAAGGTGGGGGGTCAGCCTGTCAGTGCTCAGACCATACGCCGCACACTACATCAAATTGGTCTGCATGGCTGTCACCCCAGAAGGAAGCCTCTTCTGAAGTCTCTACACAAGAAAGCCCGCAAACAGTTTGCTGAAGACATGTCAACAAAGGACATGGATTACTGGAACCATGTCCTATGGTCTGATAAGACCAAGATTAATTTGTTTGGTTCAGACGGTCTCAAGCATGTGTGGCGGCAATCAGGTGAGGAGTACAAAGATAAGTGTGTCATGCCTACAGTCAAGCATGGTGGTGGGAATGCCATGGTCTGGGGCTGCATGAGTGCAGCAGGTGTTGGGGAGTTACATTTCATTGAGGGACACATGAACTCCAATATGTACTGTGAAATACTGAAGCAGAGCATGATCCCTTCCCTCCGGAAACTGGGTCGCAGGGCAGTGTTCCAGCATGATAATGACCTCAAAGACGCCTCTAAGACGACCACTGCTTTATTGAAGAGGCTGAGGGTAAAGGTGATGGACTGGCCAAGCATGTCTCCAGACCTAAACCCAATAGAACATCTTTGGGGCATCCTCAAGCGGAAGGTGGAGGAGCGCAAAGTCTCGAATATCCGCCAGCTCCGTGATGTCGTCATGGAGGAGTGGAAAAGCATTCCAGTGGCAACCTGTGAAGCTCTGGTAAACTCCATGCCCAGGAGAGTTAAGGCAGTTCTGGGAAATAATGGTGGCCACACAAAATATTGACACTTCAGGAACTTTCACTAAGGGGTGTACTCACTTTTGTTGCCGGTGGTTTAGACATTAATGGCTGTATATGCAAAGACGACGCCAAGCAGCAGCCGGACCTGAACGAGCTGGTCCAGCACCTCTGGCCGTACTTCCACCACAGCAACGGCCTGTACACGGCTCACCAGTCGGGCAGAGCCGTCCTGAGCGAGTTCATTCAGGTGATCTGCGGCGCCCTGCTGAGCACCGGAGACTCCGGCCGATCAGGAGAACAGAAGAAGGTTCAGCTCACCGAGAGCAGAGCGCTGTGTGAAGCCGGTCCACAGAGACCTGCTGCGCAACGGCACTCATGGTCTGCCCAAAGACTGCGTCCTTGGTAAAATCCTCCAAGTGCAGATGCTGGACAACCTGGATGTTGAAGGCATCTACCCGCTGTACAAGAGAGTGGAGCAGTACCTGGAGGAGTTTCCTAAAGAAAGGAACAGACTGCAGATCGACGGCCCTTACGACGAGTGTTTCCTGGAGAAGGTGAAAACGTGTCCTGTCGAAGACGACGGCTCTGTAGAGTACGCTGTTGGAAAGGTTCTCCAGTACAGAGTAGCGATGACGGCCAAGGACTGCTCCATCATGATCACGTTCGCTCCTCGTGAAGAAGATAAAAAGCCGCAGCCAGATTTGGAAATCCAGCCCACGAAGTCCCGCTTCACGTACTCCGTCTCCATCCTGGATCTGGACCCCAAACCCTCCGACAGCATCCCTCATCAGTACAAACTGGACTCCAAGATCGTCAACTACTACCTGAGGAGCAGAAACTCCGGTCAGGACCTGCCCCCGCCCGACCCGTGTACGGAGCGGCAGGACTGCACGCTGCTCTTTCACCCCGTCTGAACCCCGGCGGAGACCTCGTCACTACACCACGCTGCTGCTCCTCACGAGAACCTCCGAGGGTTTAGGGTTACGATTGATCCGTCCCCTCATGATTTATTTACCCGTGTGCACAGCTGGGGGCACGAGGGGTCGTAATCGGCGCGGAAAACATCGGTGGTCTCCCGGCTGAGCCGATTTTCACACACGTGGGTTACGTACCCTGCATACGAAGGTCGTCATATTTATTTGCCAAAGGGAAATTAGTTTGAAATATTAATAAAAATAATAAATGAGTGAATATTGAGAGCTAGTTTGCTAATAAAGTAAACACCACAGGGCTTTATAATCAATCTAAAATAATACGAGCACAATAATCCCATAAGTGAAATGATTTCCTGCTCATGTTTGGCCAGCTGTCCACATACTTTTGACCATATAATGTTTAATATTAGCTAATGGCTAAGTTTATTTAATTATTATTATTATAATTATTATTAGTATAATACTATATATACATATAAGTAGAGTATAATATTATACATTATTATTATTATATATTATAATTAGTATAATAAAGGGCAGTTGTAGCCTAGCAATTAGGTTACTGGACTAGTAATCGAAAGGTCACTGGTTCAAGCCCTACCACCACCAGGTTGCCACTGTTGGGCCCCTAAGCAAGGCTCTTAACCTTCAATTGCTTAGACAGTATCCTGTCACAGTACTGTAAGTCGCTTTGGATAAAAGCGTCTGCTAAAATGCTGAAAATGTCAAAAAAATGTATATTGAGTTATTTTGAGGGAAGAATAAATTTACAGTTATATAAGCTGCACACAGACTACTTTTCATTGTGTCAAAGTGTCATTTTGTCAGTGTTGTCCCATGAAAAGATATACTTAAATATCTGCAGAAATGTGAGGGGTGTACTCACTTTTGTGATACACTGTATATATATATATATATATATATATATATATATATATAAATGTATTTTTGTAACTTCTTTAGATGTAAATCTCATTTCATGTCATGTAATTCACTTACCCCTCATTCACATACCTCCTTTAAGTAAATACATAATATTCTCTTGCCTTTCGTATTTGTATCTTGTCATTTAACTGTATGATCAGCTGAACTGTAAACTTTACTGTAAACATTTAACATTAGAAGAGGTGACTATGAACTATTCTTAGTTAAACTGTAAACTGTAAGTTGACTAAAACTGTCAAAACTGAATTTCGCAGTTCAACAATATCATGTTTACAGTTGAACTGTAAACTTCACAGTCCATATTATTAAACACTGGAAGAGGTGACCATGAACTTCATAGTAACATGAGATTTCACAGATGTACTCATGTAAAGGTGTCAGTAGAACGATTAACTATTATGGTTCATCTGTAAACTTAACAGTTTCACTTTAAAACTAAGTACATTTTTCCTATAGCTCAGCACCGACAAAATGTTTCAATTCCGTTTACTTTCTATTTACTCCACACCATTACGAACAGTTCCAAATAATGCAGCACCTTATTATTACTTATGTTAAGGAACAAGTATGTAATTTTGAGGAATATAAACCAACCTGTATGTAGGAACAAGAGGCAGAACACTTAAACGTATGTTTAACTTGGCTGTAGGATTTATTCTGCCGCCAATTGCCTCCTCCGTGTTGTATACTCCTCCTGAGCGCTAAGCGCAATATTGGCTGCACTGTGTATTACACCAACAACTGCATTGTGACCTTTTAAATGGTCTTGTTATTACCTCTTAACACTAAACACACATTTAAGTTTTCTGCCTCCTGTTTCTACATACATGACTTACGGACACACTCCTTCCTAACACCTGCCAGTTCGGGAGGGTAATATTTTAGTGTTTTGTACATTCTGTTTACATTGATATTGCTAGATACATTTTTAGTATCTGATAAGCTCAAAACAGCGTATAAGTGTATAAAGCACAGTTGTGGATTTTTTTGTGTGATTTTTGACAAGCTTGTTACTTTGTTATTACAGTACTGACATTGGCACATGTATTTTAAGCATCATAGAAGCTCAAAAAAGCGTTAAAGCACAGCAGAGGAGTGTTTTAGTATTTTCATACATTCCTATTACTTTGATGATACTGAAATTGCCAAATGCATTTTCAGTGTCGGAGAAGCTAAAACAAGTGTTTAAAGAACAGTAGTTGATTGTTTTAGTTATTTTGTACAATCTTGTTAATTTGTTAATGTTGACATTGGCACATACATTTTAAGCGTCAAAGCGCGTGATGAGCGAACATTGCTACAGCGGCATACGCAGAAAACGATGGGCCAACGTAGTGTGTTGTGTGAGCGTGTGTGTGTGTGTGCGTGCGTGCGTGTGTGTGTGTATCTGTACTCTCTTGCCCCGATCATGCGCGAGAGAGCATGCTGCACAGTTTTTTTGTGCTGTTTAAAACACACTTGGATGGTAACCTGCGTATCCGAGACATACTCAATATAACGAATATGGTAATTTTCAATATTGTATAAAAAACTAATGAATATGTCAATATTTACGATATGCCGCCAAGCCCTAAAGCTAATAAACATTTGAAGCACTCTACAAAAGTGTTTTGTTGATTTTGTCCACTCCGATTACTTAATATTGCCATTGGTACATGTATTTGCAGTGTTTTAACATTTTTATTCATTCTGATTACTTCATTGACAATGACGCTGCCACATGCATATTCAACGTCAGAGAAAATAAAAAAAACCCGCTTAAATAGTTTTAGTATTTTTATACATTTCGATTACTTAGTTGATAATGACAGTGTCAATGACTTGCAAAATGGATTTTTCAGCGTCGGAGATCAAAAAAGCATTTAAGCACAGTATAGTGGAGTGTTTTTACATATCTAATTTTTAGATTGCATGACATTGCCAAATGCAACTTTAGCATCAAAGAAGTTTAACAAGCGCTTAAAGCACAATAAAGGAATGTTTTAGTGTTTTTGTATTTTCCAATGACATCGCTGACATTAAGTATTGTAGTGTTTTATTATTTGTATACATTCCGATTACACTTGATAAATTTTTTTACCAAATGCGTTTTTTTTAATTTATTTTTACTTATAGATAACAAGCTTTAGAAATTAGATTTAGCCAAAGCTGTTTTAGGCAGACCCAGGATCTGCTGGAAGAATTATTTTTCACAGTTGGCATTGGAACATTTTAAGTTCAAAAGACTTTATTGTCATTTAGCCACATAGCAGTGCAGATTGATTCAAAACAACATTCCTACAGGACCATGGTACGGACAAAACATTGTAATAAATACAAAGACATACAATAAATACAATCATGTCCCTTGTGTTCTGGGAGAGGAACTCTTCAACACCTCCTCAGCAGCAGCCCCAAAGCCCCTGGCCAATGGGCGATACCGCTGGCGCCACAACCAGGTGCTCAAGGCAATTGCAGAAACAGTTAGCTCAGCCATTCAGGCCAGTAAATACCATCCCAGGAAAAAGACCATCTCTTTTATCAAGGCTGGAGAGAAGCCCCCGTCCCAACCACAGACAAGAGCCAGCCGACTGTCCACAGCTCCTGACTGGATACTGAGAATAGACCTTGGGAAACAGCTCAAATTCCCTGCTAACATCATGCACACCAGTCTCTGGTCAGACCTGATCATTTTTTCAGATACCACAAAACAAGTGATCATGTGGGAGCTGGCGGTGCCATGGGAATAGAATGTGGAGAAAGCGCATGAGAGAAAACTTCCAAATATCAGGAGTTAGTAGAGCAGTGCAGGAGCCAAGGCAGGCAGGCACTTTGCGAGCCAACTGAAAGTGGGCTGTCGGGGGTTTGCTGGGCGCGCACTCTGTAAAGCACTGTCAGGCCCCGGATGGGTCACCTGGGCGAGGGGGTCTGATGTTGAAAGACCCAAAACCCCCTGTGACCCCAGGAACATCACTGATGATGTATCCCAGTGCATCCAAGAGATGTATCTTGCAACCAAGGTGTGTTTTTAGACCTAAAAAAAAAAAAAAAAAAAAAAGAAAAACATGGGACAAAAGACAAGTGTGGTGTTGGCCAGTACACTGTACTAAGTAAATGTAAAGTGAGGAAAAGAGTATGCAACATACTTGAATGTATAAACAACAGTGAAGGGAACCCAGGGAGCCAGACTGTGTCAGTTGGGTGTTAGTGAGTGTGTGTGAGAGAGAGAGATAAGACCATTGGTTCAGACTATGTTCATTGAGGAGTCTGGTGGCTGTGGAAAAAAATGTTGCACAATCTAGCAGTGAGGAACCAAATGCTATGGTACCTTCTTCCAGATGGCAGAAAAGTAAAAGAATTCATGTGAGGGGTGTGATATGTCTTTCACAATGCTGAAAGCTTTGCTAACCCTACCTATTTGGCACACAGCACTGTGCCATAATAAAAGTAATAACTTCTCATTAACTGCATATTAACCAATCATTCTCTTCTTTCCTCCTTGATGAATTCTTGCAAAAAGCTGCAATGACATGAGCGTAACATCTGTGCTTCAAATCAGAGACCATGCAGTTTTACAAGGTGGATTTTAGTATCCAAATTTCATATCAGAGATTGAAAAGAATTTGCATATTTCTCCCTCTACAGCCGTGATCTCTGATCTTTAAGATGGCACTGCATGAAGAACTGTCATTCATCAATAGCTACTATAACCACATGGGCAAGTGATTAGGGCGGCACGGTGGCTAAGTGGGTAGCACTGTCGCCTCACAGCAAGAAGGTCCTGGGTTCGATCCCCAGGTGGGGAGGTCTGGGTCCTTTCTGTGTGGAGTTTGCATGTTCTCCCCGTGTCTGCGTGGGTTTACTCTGGGAGCTCCGGTTTCCTCCCACAGTCCAAAAACATGCAAGTGAGGTAAATTGGAGATACAAAATTGTCCACAACTGTGTTCGATATAACCTTGTGAACTGATGAACCTTGTGTGAAGATAAATTACCGTTCCTGTCATGAATGTAACCAAAAGTGTAAAACATGCATGATGTTAAAATCCTAATAAACAAACAAACAGCAAGTGATTACTTTGGCAAACATTTGTCAAGCAGTACAATACAGAGTTACATTGACAAATGCCACTTAAAATTCACTGTGTAAAAAGAATCCCTGTGTTACCCTATGTTAATGTACAAAAGCGACGTCAAGTTCTTAGCGCTTAAAGACATCTGGGATGGATTATCACACAGTGGAAATGTGTGTTGGGGTCTGACAAATCAGTATTCCAGATCTTTCTTGGAAGAAATGGACAAGTTGTGCTTTGGACCAAAGACAAAAAGGACTATCCAGCAACAAGTCTAAAAACCAGGATTTGTCATAGTATGGGGTTGTGATGCTGCTCTTGGCAAATGTAATGTACACTTCTGTGATGGCAGCATTAATGCAGAAGAGATTTTAGAGCAACATATGCTGCTTTCAAGACAACATCTTTTCTGGAATACCCAAAGCTAGTGCAAAACCACATGCTGAACACATTACGAAGGTATGGCTAACTAAGATGAGGATATGGGTATTACACTGTTTTTTTTTTTTTTTTCATCTGGCTTTAAACATTGACCTTTGTTACTCTGCAAGTAAATCAGTGGGTTTTCTTTGGTTTACTCATACCCTCCAAAACATGCAGGCTTTTGGAAATTGCTCCTAGGTGTGAATTAAAGACTGACTTTGAATTCATATCACCTGATTTCCCTCCCATATGCGTGTTAATTAGTAGCATTGCTTAAGTTTTTTTAATGCTGAGGTAGCAATGACTTTATAGCATATTTATATGATACTTGTAACACTGAGCTCCTGTGTGCCATGCCCCCCTCTCCATGAGCACACTCTGTGCTCCAGTGTGCCACACCCCTCTCTCCTGAGTCTCCATTGGTTCTCCTGGACTTATTACTTCCAGCTGCTCCTTATTTAAGGAGGCAGCTTTTGTACAGACTTTGGGGAGCTATTGGACTTTTGTTTGACGTGGTATGGGCCTTGTTTCTAGCTTTGTTCCTAGCTCTTGTTTAGTAATGTTCCTAGCTCTTGTTTAGTAATGTTCCTAGCTCTTGTTTAGTTATGTTCGTAGCTCTTGTTTAGTCATGTTCCTAGTTCTAATTTAGCCATGTTTCTAGTTCTAGTTTAGCCATGTTCCTAGTTCTAGTTTAGCTATGTTCCTAGTTCTAGTTTAGCCATGTTCCTAGTTCTAGTTTAGTCATGTTCCTAGCTCTAGTTTAGTCATGTTCCTAGCTCTAGTTTAGCCATGTTCCTAGCTCTAGTTTAGTCATGTTCCTTGCTCTTGTTTAGTCATGTTCCTAGCTCTAGTTTAGTCATGTTCCTAGCTCTAGTTTAGCCATGTTCCTAGCTCTTGTTTAGTTATGTCCCTAGCTCTTGTTTAGTCATGTTCCTAGTTCTAGTTTAGTCATGTTCCTAGCTCTAGTTTAGTCATGTTCCTAGCTCTAGTTTAGTCATGTTTATAGCTATTGTGTTCTGCTGTCGTTATTAATAAAACCTTTGTTCATATATACATCTCTGCGTGTGTGTCCACCCCTTTGTCTCAGTCCGTAGTGACATAATAGTTCCCGTTAGGACGCAGCGAGATGTTTTTTGTTCAGGATTTCCCTGAATTTGACTCCATGGGGTTCCCTCAGACCTTCCCGCTCTATAGGCCAGCTCCCTATGATGGAAGCGACACTTGGGTCGAGGGCTTCCTTCTTCAGAGCCAGCTCTACCTGCAAGACCTTCTTGACCCTCAGCCTACTGAGACACAAAAAGTGATGTTTATGATGTCAAGGCTGAAGGGTGCTGCGCAAGAATGGGCTAAGGAGCTCTGGTCTGAAAAGGGAGCTGAGCTAAACTCGGTTAAGGAGTTTGAGGACCTCATGAGAGTCAGATTCACAGGAAGGAACCCATACGAGTTTGGTACAGGGAAGTTGGCGAAACCTCCCATACCCATTGGAGACGCTCCACGTAGCAAAGCGCCCACTGTAGCGTATGCCCGGCATCCAGTGCCTGCTGGGGATGTGAAAATTCCCCCAGTACCCACCGCCGATGTGGTCCGGGTGCCAGTGCCCACTCAAAATGCTCGTGACTATCCCAGATCTTTGTTAGGAGCCAGTCAGGATGGTTTGTTTAGTAATGCTTCTTGTAGTGACCCCAAGGGCTCCAGGGGTTCTTTTGTTTGTTTGCCGGCTCCGGTTTCCGGTACTCAGGTTCGGGTGAGTCGGTTCCGTCTGTTCCGGTTCCGTCTGTTTCCTTGACTCATGGTCAGTCTAGGTCTTTGTCTAATACAGTATATGTCCGTCCTTTGCCAGTTCGGGTAGCTTCATGTTCGCCAGTGTCAAGTTCAGTTCAGGTTCAAGTCAGTCAGCCGGTCATGTCTTGTCCGTCTGTCCAAGTCCGTCTTGTCTCTAAGTCAGGTTCTATGAGTTCTAGTTTGTCTAGTCCGGTTCCGTGTTCATCTGTCTCTGTCGGCCGTGGGTGTCAGTCAGCAGGTCAGTGTTTCAGAGATGGTCTGTCTGTACTTTCGGGCCCTCCTGCCGCCCAGGCAGAGTCGAACAGTTCCAAGTCCTCTCCAGGTTTGTTTCCTGTTAAAGTTCCAAGCTTTATGTTCCAGTCTGCAGAGTTCTAGCCACAGTCTACTACAGACAATTCTCCTTCAGCTCTGCTGCTGCCGCCACCAGGTTCCAAGCAGCTGATTCACGAAACCTCTGAATCTTCAGGTTCCAAGGTTCCAGGTTCCAATGAATCTTCAGGTTCCAAGCAGCTGATTCATGATGTCCCTCCAGGGTTCGGGCAGCTGATTCGCGACGTCCCTCCAGGGTTCAAGCAGCTGATTCAAGACGTCCCTCCAGGGTTCAAGCAGCTGATTCATGATGTCCCTGCAGGGTTCAAGCAGCTCATTCCGGACGCCTCTCCAGGGTCCTCGCAGCTGAGTGATGTTTCTCCAGTGTTTTCGCAGTTGACTCCGACGCCTCTCAAGGGTCTTTGCAGCTGAGTGATGTTTCTCCAGTGTTTTCGCAGTTGACTTTGGACGCCTCTCCAGGGTCCTCACAGTTGTTTCAAGGAGTTTCTCAAGGATTTTCGCAGCTGACTTCAGACGCCTCTCCAGGGTCCTCGCAGCTGAGTGATGTTTCTCCAGTGATTTCGCAGTTGACTTCGGACGCCTCTTCTCAAGGGTCCTCGCAGCTGACTCCGGACGCCTCTTCTCAAGGGTCCTCGCAGCTGACTCCGGACGCCTCTTCTCAAGGGTCCTCGCAGTTGACTCCGGACGCCTCTTCTCAAGGGTCCTCGCAGATGACTCCGGACGCCTCTTCTCAAGGGTCCTCGCAGTTGACTCCGGACGCCTCTTCTCAAGGGTCCTCGCAGCTGACTCTGGACGCCTCTTCTCAAGGGTCCTCGCAGCTGACTCTGGACGCCTCTTCTCAAGGGTCCTCGCAGCTGACTCCGGACGCCTCTTCGCCAGGGTCCTCGCAGCTGACTCCGGACGCCTCTTCGCCAGGGTCCTCGCAGCTGACTCCGGACGCCTCTTCTCAAGGGTCCTCGCAGTTGACTCCGGACGCCTCTTCTCAAGGGTCCACGCAGCTGTCACCCGAAGCCTCTTCGCCAGGCTCCACGCAGCTGACTCCCGAAGCCTCTTCGCCAGGCTCCACGCAGCTGGTTTTTGGTCTCAAGTCGACGCCCCCCGATGGCGCTTTAGTTCTCAAGTCGGCGCCCCCTGATGGCGCTTTAGTTCTCAAGTCGGCACCCCCCGATGGCGCTTTAGTTCTCAAGTCGGAGCCCCCGATGGAGCTTTAGTTCTCAAGTCGGCACCCCCTGATGGCGCTTTAGTTCTCAAGTCGGCGCCCCCTGATGGCGCTTTAGTTCTCAAGTCGGCGCCCCCTGATGGCGCTTTAGTTCTCAAGTCGACGCCCCTCGATGGCGCTTTGGTCTCAAGTCGGCGCCCCCCGATGGCGCTTTTGTTCTCTCATCGGCGCCCCCCGTTGGTGCTTCTGGTTTTCCGTCTGCAGCCTGCGTTCTAGCACTTTTGTCATGCCTGCCTCAGAACTTTCTAAATGACTTCAAATTTGCCCCGCAGGGCCCAGGACCTCCTTGTGTGTGATTTTTTTGGTAAAGGCACTCCAGGAGTAGTGCCTTTGGGGGGGGCATCTGTAACACTGAGCTCCTGCCAACGCCCCCTTTTCCATTGGTTCTCCTGGACTTATTACCTCCAGCTGCTCCTTATTTAAAGAGGCAGCTTTTGTACAGAGTTTGGGGAGCTATTGGACTTTTGTTTGACGTGGTATGGGCCTTGTTTCTAGCTTTGTTCCTAGCTCTTGTTTAGTCATGTTCCTAGCTCTTGTTTAGTCATGTTCCTAGCTCTTGTTTAGTCATGTTCCTAGCTCTTGTTTAGTCATGTTCCTAGCTCTTGTTTAGCCATGTTCCTAGTTCTAGTTTAGCCATGTTCCTAGCTCTAGTTTAGTCATGTTCCTAGCTCTAGTTTAGTCATGTTCCTAGTTCTAGTTTAGTCATGTTCCTAGCTCTTGTTTAGTCATGTTCCTAGCTCTTGTTTAGCCATGTTCATAGCTCTTGTTTAGTTATGTTCCTAGCTCTAGTTTAGTCATGTTCCTAGTTCTAGTTTAGCCATGTTCCTAGCTCTTGTTTAGCCATGTTCCTAGCTCTTGTTTAGTCATGTTCCTAGCTCTTGTTTAGTCATGTTCCTAGTTCTAGTTTAGCCATGTTCCTAGTTCTAGTTTAGTCATGTTCCTAGCTCTTGTTTAGTCATGTTCCTAGCTCTAGTTTAGTCATGTTCCTAGTTCTAGTTTAGCTATGTTCCTAGCTCTTGTTTAGCCATGTTCCTAGCTCTTGTTTAGTCATGTTCCTAGCTCTAGTTTAGTCATGTTCCTAGTTCTAGTGTAGTCATGTTCCTAGCTCTTGTTTAGTCATGTTCCTAGCTCTTGTTTAGCCATGTTCATAGCTCTTGTTTAGTCATGTTCATAGCTCGTTTAGTCATGTTCATAGCTCTTGTTTAGTTATGTTCCTAGCTCTTGTTTAGTCATGTTCCTAGTTCTAGTTTAGCCATGTTCCTAGCTCTTGTTTAGCCATGTTCCTAGCTCTTGTTTAGTCATGTTCCTAGCTCTAGTTTAGTCATGTTCCTAGTTCTAGTTTAGCCATGTTCCTAGTTCTAGTTTAGTCATGTTCCTAGCTCTAGTTTAGTCATGTTCCTAGCTCTTGTTTAGTCATGTTCCTAGCTCTAGTTTAGTCATGTTCCTAGTTCTAGTTTAGCCATGTTCCTAGCTCTTGTTTAGCCATGTTCCTAGCTCTTGTTTAGTCATGTTCCTAGCTCTTGTTTAGTCATGTTCCTAGTTCTAGTTTAGCCATGTTCCTAGCTCTAGTTTAGTCATGTTCCTAGCTCTAGTTTAGTCATGTTCCTAGCTCTTGTTTAGCCATGTTCATAGCTCTTGTTTAGTCATGTTCATAGCTCTTGTTTAGTCATGTCCCTAGCTCTGGTTTAGTCATGTTCCTAGTTCTAGTTTAGCCATGTTCCTAGTTCTAGTTTAGCCATGTTCCTAGCTCTTGTTTAGCCATGTTCCTAGCTCTAGTTTAGTCATGTTCCTAGCTCTTGTTTAGCCATGTTCCTAGCTCTAGTTTAGTCATGTTCCTAGCTCTAGTTTAGCCATGTTCCTAGCTCTTGTTTAGCCATGTTCCTAGCTCTAGTTTAGTCATGTTCCTAGCTCTAGTTTAGTCATGTTCCTAGCTCTAGTTTAGTCATGTTCCTAGCTCTTGTTTTGTCATGTTCATAGCTCTTTTTTAGTTATGTCCCTAGCTCTTGTTTGGTCATGTTCCTAGTTCTAGTTTAGCCATGTTCCTAGTTCTAGTTTAGCCATGTTCCTAGCTCTTGTTTAGTCATGTTCCTAGCTCTAATTTAGTCATGTTCATAGCTCTAGTTTAGTCATGTTCATAGCTCTTGTTTAGTTATGTTCCTAGCTCTTGTTTAGTTATGATCCTAGTTCTAGTTTAGCCATGTTCCTAGTTCTAGTTTAGCCATGTTCCTAGCTCTAGTTTAGCCATGTTCCTAGCTCTAGTTTAGTCATGTTCCTAGCTCTAATTTAGTCATGTTTCTAGCTCTTGTTTAGCCATGTTCCTAGCTCTAGTTTAGTCATGTTTATAGCTATTGTGTTCTGCTGTCGTTATTAATAAGACCTTTGTTCATATATACATCTCTGCGTGTGTGTCCGCCCTTTTGTCTCGGTCCGTAGCCCCCGCGTGACAATTCTGAAGCTGGTAAAATCAGTTTATAAGTCATAGTCTAATAAATTTAAGTAAGATTACTTGTTTGATGAAATAAGACTTAAATGCAAGTATATTAAAGTATGTGACTTCAGTATTGATATACACCCAAGCTTAGTGGATGTTTTAGTCACATTCAATCCATCTTCACAATCTAAATCTACGTCAGGCCAATAAATAGTGTGTTTGTTCTCTTTAGAACCATCATATAAGTTGTTTAGTAATTACAGATTTGCAGCTTTTGCAATGACCATACCCCAAAATGGAACAAAAATGCACAACGTTGTCAGCTACAGGGCTGAATTTTTTCTGTGTATTTAAGTGTAGATGATATATTTTACTTGTATGTCATCTGCTTTAAAGCCTAAAAAATTCTGAACTTCTGCAAAAATGATTTTTTATGTTATATTCTAGGTCCAATAACTCCTAAGCTGCAAGTAATAAGTCTGCAGTATGTACCAGAAAGATGTTTTGGGAAAAAAAGGTTCACCTTCAATACTTTCAGCAGGTGCTGAATATCTTTGTTCATCCAAGGTTTCCAGTTGGGGAATTGTGTAAATGTTCTTAACAGTGGTAACATTATCCATGCAGAAGTTTAGCTTTATGTAAGCTAACGGTAACCTGCACTGTGGGTTTTGTTTTAGCTATAAGGGGTCTGTATGCTGGGATTAGGAGCAGAGAAATGTGATCCATCTGGATAAGAATTTAGCAGTTTGTTGTATCATTGCATCGTGCAGCTCAGCTAGTGCTAACTTAGCATTAGCTTCTGGAGCGATGTAAACTGCCATGGGAAACACTACTGTAAATTCCCTCTCAGATGGTCTGCACTTTAGCCTTATAAATTCGGAGAAGACAACTGTTTAACAACGTTGGTGGAGCTGCACCAAGCATTGCTTACATATACACACACACCACCGCCTCTGTCCTTACCGGAATCAGTGGAGCAATCTGAGCTGTAAACAGTCCAGCCTGCTAGCTTAATAGCCACATTGGAAATGTTGTAATTTAGCCAGGTTTCTAGGAATATGAAGAGGTTTATCTTGTGCAAAAAAAATTCTTAATCTCAGTTTGTCGATCTTGTTGACCAAGGACTGGGTGTTCGCTATGAACAGGCTGGTTAAAGCTGGTCTGTTTGGAGAACACTTTAGCCTAGCATGAATGTCGGCTCGTTTGCCTCACTTTTGGTTTCGGTTTTGTCTCCGCCTGCATCGCCTTACTGTCGGGGTAGTAACCCAAACAGACGCAGATGTTCGAAATAGCTTTGAAGGGGTGTTGGGATTTGGATTGACATATATAAAAGTAAAATAACACACAAAAAGTAGCATTTACATGGGCCGCTACATCTACAATGCACACCTCCAGCATTGCCCAGCTCCCACAGCATATGGACTTTTGTTTATTGTTCATGTTCCACACCTCCCTAGATATCTATGTTCCATGTAGTAGTTGTAGCCTAGAGGTTAAGGTACTGGACTAATAAGCAGAAGGTCGCTGGTTCAAACCCCACCACTGCCAGATTGCCACTGTTGGGCCTTGAGCCCAATTAACCCTTAATTGCTCAGACTGTATACTGTCAGTCGCTTCGGATAAAAGCGTCTGCTAAATGCCGAAAACGTAAATGTAGTAGCCTGACTTTAGCAGAATCTTAATCCTAGTCTCTCTTTTGTCTTTGTCTTGGTGCTTTTCATGGCGTCCTACCTCTATGTTCTTATTAGCAATTAGCCTGGTTTTAGCTTAGGATTTAGCATTTCTTGCTGTTTAGGAATTAATTCTGAATGCTTTCAAGTCTTGGTTAGCATTTAATGTTAGCATAGCTGTGAGCTTAGCATGAGAACTTAACCTAGTCATCCATGTTAATACTGTAGCTCCCCCTTGTGTTCACAGTGTGTATTGTTGTATTCACCTTGTTCCTTGTTCTGAGCCTTGGCTTGTATCGTTTTAGTTTTCTGCACGTGTTCTGTCAACAAATTGACTAGTGTAACAGAACAGCCCTCCTACAAAAGGATGCAGCAACACAGACATTGTCTGCATGCTTTCCTCTTTCCAGATGTTGACTCCCACAAACATTGTAATCGCCAGACCAGCAGAGTTCAATGGGAGTGACACAGGTGACAATAGTGAATATAACATATTCACATATAACATGATTTTTAGGAAATCATTAACAGTCACGTCTTCAAATCATGCCCCGTTTGTACTTATCCCGTTTGTACAAATCATGTCCCGTTTGTACTTATCACTACCTCTGTAACGTTTTAGAACAAATCATGAACTCTGTCCCATGTTTGCACAAATTATCAGTTAAGATTTTTTTTAAAGCTACGATTCAAATGGTCGTTTTTGTGACACGTACTGAAGCCTCTCTCCACGTTGTGCAGCTCTCTGCTGTCACCAGTCGCAACGCGAATGAAACACACAAAAATATTAAGTTTTCTTTTGCTTTTCTGACATGTTTTCATTATTATTTTTTCATGGTAAAACCCGCATCTCGCTCCCCATTAGCTGCGCATGCGTATGTTGCTTGTCTCAGCGTTGTGCGCACGATATAAAACTCCGCACCCAGACAACCTTACAACATTTTTCATATTAACATACAACATTTTTGTTCTTAAAATGTTATATTCACTATTGTCATTTTCAAATCTACATCAATGCAAGTGTTATTGATTCAAAAAGATCAGCAACGCAAATATAATTTTTAGATAGAGCTCAACCGTCACTAGTGTATGGCGTCAGATTAGTGCCAAAAGTCGAGAGCACATTTTATTTGTGCGCGAGCAGGATTTTCTCTGCTCTCGCACGAATTCACCCTGCTCGCTCACGAATAAGTTGTGCTCGCGCACAAAATTGCATGCGCGTGCTCGAAACGCTGCTCTCGCGCTCAAATCGTATGCGCGCACTCAAAACAAACTGCACTCGTGCTCAAATATTTCTTGTTCGCTCTCATAACTGCACTTGCCCTCGAGCTCGGAGTTTGCATGTTAAAACAGTGCCAAAAGTCGTCGACCAATCAAAATGTGTTTTCGGCTTCGACCAATGAGCCCCAACTTCCCGTTGTAAAGAGAGTAAAATGTGCTCTCGACTTTTGGCACTAATCTGAGAACATGCCCTGCGGGCGACTGTCCCTGCGGGCGACCAGGTGCCCGCGGGCACTTGGTTGGTGACCCATGCTCTAGAGACTGCCTCTTCTGGCCAAGACCCAGGCTCAGCCGGAATCAGCTGGTTCCCTAGCTCCACATTTGTTTCCATGTCACTGTTACTAGGTTCCTAAAGAAAGGTCATGCTGCCACTGCCAGGTAGCTCCATAGATGGCACGTCATTGCTGCCAGCACTGTCGCCTCACAGCAAGAAGGTCCTGGGTTCGATCCCCAGGTGGGGCGGTCCAGGTCCTTTCTGTGTGGAGTTTGCATGTTCTCTCGGTGTCTGCGTGGGTTTCCTCCGGGTGCTCCGGTTTCCTTCCACAGTTCAAAGACATGCAGTCAGGTTAATTAGAGACACAAAAATTGTCCATGACTGTGTTTAATATAAACTTGTGTAAATTGATGAATCTTGTGTAACGAGTAACTACCGTGTTTGTCATGAATGTAACCAAAGTGTAAAACATGACTTTAAAATCCTAATAAACAAACAAACAAACAATCATTGCTGCCAAGTTCCTCCAAAGAGGTCATACCGCCACTGCCTGTTGGTTCCACAGATGCCATGTCATTGCTACAGGTTCCTTTATAGAGGTCGCCACTGCTGGGCGGCTCCATGAACACCATATTAACTTAGCCTCCAAGCAGCCCAAACCATGTTAAGGTTGAACCCCAAGACCCGGGGGGACCCCCTCTGATTCCAATTTTGGCGCATCGGGAGTAGCGCCCTAAGGTAAGGGGATCTGTTACAGCTCCAGCCTTGCCTGGCTCCCACAGCATATGGACTTTTGTTTGTTGTTGATATTCCATGTTTCCTTTGTCTTCACCCCTACCTCTTAATTTGTGCGCACCTTTATCATGATCACCTGTTCCATGTTGTGTAATCAATGTCTTTTGTTATCTATGCTCCCCTGTTAAGTTTAAGGGCTGATGGTCTTAACTTGAAGTTGGATAGGAAAGCTTAGCCTTAAGCTTTCCTTGTTGTAGCATGCTTATGTAACCTTGATGCCCATGTTCATGTTTATAGTCTGACGTTGAGATCTATGTTCTTTGCTATAGTTAGCCTTAGTCCATGCATCTTATTCTAGCCTGACCTTGAGATCCATGTTCCTTGTTGTACCCTGACCTAGATATCCATGTTCTTTGTACTAGCTTGACCTTAAAAGAGTCTTAGTCCTAGTCTGTGTCTTGTCCTTGTCCTAGTGCCTTCCATGTTGTCTTGCTCCTTGTGTTCTTGTTACATTCTGAGCACTGAGTTAGCATTTAGTGTTAGCATAGCTGTTAGCTTAGCACAAGCCTTTAGCCTAGTCATCCATGTTGATAGTGGAGCTCCTCCTTTTGTTCACTATGTGTATTGTTGTATTCACCCTGTTCCTTGTTCTGTGCCTGTGTCCTTGTTCTTGCATTGTAAATTTGTCTTTCATATAAAATTTGTATATAGTGTAATACTGCAAAGTAAATAATTCAAAAATAGAAGTGTTAATAGTTTAGTCAATTAACAAAATGCAAACTGAATGAACAAATCACAAAAAATAAAATAAATCAATATTTGGTGTGACCACCCTTTGCCTTTAAAACGGCATTAATTCTTCTAGGTACACTTGCACGAACTCAGGGACTTTGTAGGAATATAGTCAGGTGTATGATTAACCAATTATACCAAACAGGTGATAATCATCATCCTTTTCATTAGTAGGTTAAAACACACTCACTACCTGAAACAGAAACAGCTATGTAAGAGGTTTAAAATTGGGTGATAAACAGCCAAGCTCTGCTTCAAAGATGAGGTTGTGAAAGACAGTTTCATGTCACAGGTCATACACCATGGCAAGAACAACAAGAAGACACAAAGTCGTTATACTGCATCAGCAAGGTCTATCTCAGGCAAAGTTTTTACTGGTGTTTCAAGATATGTTGTTTAAGCTCTTTTGAAGAAGCACAAAGATACTGGGCAATGTTGAAGACCGCAGACACAGTGGTCAGCCAAGAAAACTTAGTGCAGCAGATAAAAGACATGCTTACTTCACTTAGAAATCAGAAGATGTGCCATCAGCTCAGAAATGGCAGAAACCAGTGGGGCCCAGGTACACCCATCTACTGTTCGAAGAAGTTTGGCCAGAAGTGGTCTTCATGGAAGAATCACAGCCAAAAAACCCATACCTTCGGTGTGGAAACAAGGCCAAGCGACTGAACTATGCATGAAAACATAGGAATTGGGGTGCAGAAAAATGACAGCAGGTGCTTTGGAGTGAGTCAAAATTCAAAATATTTGGCTGTAACACAAGGCAGTTTGTTTGCCAGAGATCTGAAGAGCAGTACAATAATCTGTGTCTGCAGGTTCTCCAAGATGTTTGAAACAACCTTCCTGTCAAGTTCCTTCAAAAACTGTGTGCAAGTATACCTAGAGAAATTGATGTATATACAACCTGTATACAGTATATTGAACAAATTGTGCTGCTGTATGTAAGTTAATGTGTAGATTTTGTATTTAATGTGTATTTACAACTGTGAGGGACTATGCATCCAAGATTTTCACTCACCTTTCACACTTGTGTTAATGTGATATGATAATAACAGATGATGTTCTGAAGACAAAGGGTCTCAGAATGGTGTGTTAGTGTATGTTGTTTTGGTATTAGTGGATCAAACAAAGCAGCGCTGCTGGAGTTTTTAAATACCGTGTCCACTCACTGTCCACTCTATTACACAGTCCTACCTAGTTGTTCCACCTTGTAAATGTAAAGTCAGAGACGGTCACTCATCTATTGCTGCTGTTTAAGTTGGTCATCTTCTAGACCTTCATTAGTGGTCACAGGATGCTTCCCACGGGGCGCTGTTGGCTGGATATATTTTTGGTTGGTGGACTATTCTCAGTCCAGCAGTGACAGTGGGGTGTTTAAAAACTCCATCATCATTGCTGTGTCTTATCCACTCATACCAGCACAACACACACTAACACACCACCACCATGTCAGTGTCACTGCAGTGCTGAGAATGATCCACCACCCAAATAATACCTACTCTGTAGTGGTCCTGGGAGAGTCCTGACCATTGAAGAACAGCATGAATGGGGGCTAACAAAGCATGCAGAGAAACAGATGGACTGTAGTCAGTAATTGTAGAACTACAAAGTGCTTCCATATGGTAAGTGGAGCTGATAAAATGGGCAGTGAGTGTAGAAACAAGGGGGTGGTTTTAATGTTATGGCTGATCAGTGTATAGCTGCTGTGTAGGACCAAAGCTGGTTTGTTGGCGTTATAACGTAAATAATATACATCAGTGGCTAAGATTGTGAAGACATGCAAGTGAAATTTATGCACAGTATGCATCAACAGGGGTGCATTTTTGTCATGGCTTTGTGTGTGCTGGGTGCCATTTCAGCACATCCTGTGCTCCTCAACGAAAAGACATAGGCCTTACTGTAAAATAAACTCCTATAACAAACTTATTTGAAGTCCTTGTTTCTGACATTAATCTTTATTTGATAAACTAGTATGTTTAAGCTGGTTACTGTTTATCGACCCCCTGGTTTCTTAACGAATTTGCCGATTTTCTTTCTAAATTAGTCTTATCAACTAAAAAAGCTTTAATTGTTAGTGACTTTAATATTCATTATGAGAATAAGGATGATCCACTCAAAATTGCGTTTGATTCTATTTTAGAATCTATAGGTATTACCCAAAATGTAACAGGACCCACTCACCGCTGTAAACACACCTTAAACTTAATACTAATTTATGGAATGAACATAGACAGCCTGGTAGTTCTGCCACAGAATAACATGATTTCTGATCACTCTCTCCTAATGTATGAAGTGTCCCTTTCCAATAATATACAGCAACTACATCGTTTTAAATGTAAGCGCACTATTATGTCTGCAACTGCAGCAGCATTCATAAACAGCCTACCAGAATTACCAACCATCAGAGCCTCAAGATCTACATCAGGCAACTCAACATTTAGAGACCTTATTTCGCACAACCTTAGATAATGTAGCCCCACTTAAATCTAAATTGATTAAGGAGAAAAAGCTTGCTCCATGGTACAATGACCACACACGTGCGCTTAAACAAGCAGCACGAAAATTAGAATGCAAGTGGCGGCACACTATACTGGAAGTGTATAAAATTGCATGGAAAGATGCTCTAACTGACTATAAATATGCACTCATAAAAGCTAAAGCTTTATATTATTCTTCCTTAATAGAGAAAAATAAGAATAATCCTAGATTCCTTTTCAAGACAGTGTCCAAACTAACTAAAAATGTCAATGAAACTGAATCTAATATACCATCCGACTGTAGCAGCAATGATTTTTTAAAATTCTTTAATAACAAGATAGAAAAAATATGACTTCAAAGTCAGAGTGTGTTACTTGCCAATGTTAAGTATGAACTCACTCTGGGCAGCATTGGTGATAATAGTGACTTATCTAACAAGGTAATCCAACTAAATTCCTCTAATCCAATCTCCCAAAATGAACTAACTGCATTGATTAAATCATCAAAGTCATCGTGTATACTCGATCTTGTTCCAACTCGTTTACATAAAGATTTACTCCCAGCCATTGTAGAGCCCCTGCTTACGTAAAAAAATACAGTAGACCCTTGGGTTACGAACGATCTTTTTCAACTTAACGTATGAACAAATATCGGATTACAAATTCGTGAAATACGTGACGTCACGAACAAGTTGACTCCGAGCGTCTCTCTCTCTCTCTCTCTCTCTCTCTCTCTCTCTCTCTATATATATATATATACAGGTCCTTCTCAAAAAATTAGCATATTGTGATAAAGTTCATTATTTTCCATAATGTAATGATAAAAATTAAACTTTCATATATTTTAGATTTATTGCACACCAACTGAAATATTTCAGGTCTTTTATTGTTTTAATACTGATGATTTTGGCATACAGCTCATGAAAACCCAAAATTCCTATCTCAAAAAATTAGCATATCATGAAAAGGTTCTCTAAACGAGCTATTAACCTAATCATCTGAATCAACGAATTAACTCTAAACACCTGCAAAAGATTCCTGAGGCTTTTAAAAACTCCCAGCCTGGTTCATTACTCAAAACTGCAATCATGGGTGAGACTGCCGACCTGACTGCTGTCCAGAAGGCCATCATTGACACCCTCAAGCAAGAGGGTAAGACACAGAAAGAAATTTCTGAACGAATAGGCTGTTCCCAGAGTGCACCTCAGTGGGAAGTCTGTGGGAAGGAAAAAGTGTGGCAGAAAACGCTGCACAACGAGAAGAGGTGACCGGACCCTGAGGAAGATTGTGGAGAAGGGCCGATTCCAGACCTTGGGGGACCTGCGGAAGCAGTGGACTGAGTCTGGAGTAGAAACATCCAGAGCCACCGTGCACAGGCGTGTGCAGGAAATGGGCTACAGGTGCCGCATTCCCCAGGTCAAGCCACTTTTGAACCAGAGAAGCAGCACTGGACTGTTGCTCAGTGGTCCAAAGTACTGTTTTCGGATGAAAGCAAATTTTGCATGTCATTCGGAAATCAAGGTGCCAGAGTCTGGAGGAAGACTGGGGAGAAGGAAATGCCAAAATGCCTGAAGTCCAGTGTCAAGTACCCACAGTCAGTGATGGTCTGGGGTGCCATGTCAGCTGCTGGTGTTGGTCCACTGTGTTTTATCAAGGGCAGGCTCAATGCAGCTAGCTATCAGGAGATTTTGGAGTACTTCATGCTTCCATCTGCTGAAAAGCTTTATGGAGATGAAGATTTCATTTTTCAGCACGACCTGGCACCTGCTCACAGTGCCAAAACCACTGGTGAATGGTTTACTGACCATGGTATTACTGTGCTCAATTGGCCTGCCAACTCTCCTGACCTGAACCCCATAGAGAATCTGTGGGATATTGTGAAGAGAAAGTTGAGAGACACAAGACCCAACACTCTGGATGAGCTTAAGGCCGCTATCGAAGCATCCTGGGCCTCCATAACACCTCAGCAGTGCCACAGGCTGATTGCCTCCATGCCACGCCGCATTGAAGCAGTCATTTCTGCAAAAGGATTCCCGACCAAGTATTGAGTGCATAACTGAACATAATTATTTGAAGGTTGACTTTTTTTGTATTAAAAACACTTTTCTTTTATTGGTCGGATGAAATATGCTAATTTTTTGAGATAGGAATTTTGGGTTTTCATGAGCTGTATGCCAAAATCATCAGTATTAAAACAATAAAAGACCTGAAATATTTCAGTTGGTGTGCAATGAATCTAAAATATATGAAAGTTTAATTTTTATCATTACATTATGGAAAATAATGAACTTTATCACAATATGCTAATTTTTTGAGAAGGACCTGTATATATATATATACTGTATATATATATATAAGAAGAAAAAGAAGAAGATATACTTTATTTGTCATATATACACATACGGTTGTACAGTACAATGAAATTCTTTCTTCGCATATCCCAGCTTGTTTTGGAAGCTGGGGTCAGAGCGCAGGGTCAGCCACCTTACGGCACCCCTGGAGCAGACAGGGTTAAGGGTCTTGCTCAAGGACCCAACAGTGGCTATATACAGGCTATATACAGCTATATATATATATATATATATATATATATATATATATATATATATATACAGTATATATACGTATATACTGTATATACAGTGAGCGAACATTTGGGCAGCAGACGGTGTTTTCTTTATATTTTGTAAAATTCTATATTAAAATGTCCCCAGCGAAGGTGCAGAGAAAGTGTTTTTTGTTGTTGTATAATTACTCCTGCCAGTAGCTGTCACTGTGTATCAGACAGAGGGGACATTGAGTAAGAGAGAAGAAGGAAGTTATTCTTTCGTGAAATTACATCTACAAAATACAACGCTATTGAAATAAAGAAAGAAATAATAGAGAAATATGAGTTGTTGTTTCTGGTAGATACATTTTATAAAAACAAAGAAAATGTATTACGGTGTATGTAACTGTACACGTACAGTACAGTACTACTGTGTATTGTTGTTTATTATTGTTTATTACAGGAATGTCTATTCTATAATTTAAGATTTAAGGGCAAATATACTTGTATTTATAACAAATAAGACAATTTAAGACATTAGAAAGGTTAGGTAAGGGGGTGGTTTGGGAGGTCTGGCACGGATTAATTCTATTTACATTATTTCCTATGGGAAAAATAGGTTTAACTAACGAACATTTTGACTTAAGAACAGCCCTTCGTAACCAATTAAATTCATAAGTCAAGGGTCCATTGTACATCCCTTAGCCTTGGGTACGTACCTAAATTGTTTAAAAGTGCTGTTATTAAATCCCTAATCTTGATCCACACGTTCTATCTAATTATAGGCCAA
This sequence comes from Trichomycterus rosablanca, assembly GCF_030014385.1. NCBI lineage: Eukaryota > Metazoa > Chordata > Actinopteri > Siluriformes > Trichomycteridae > Trichomycterus > Trichomycterus rosablanca. The sequence goes on along the minus strand of NC_085990.1, from coordinate 22,366,448 downwards.
TTTCAAATCTTCCTTTTGTCTCTAAGATACTAGAAAATGCAGTTTCCAAACAGTTATGTTCTTGTTTGAATGAAATATTTAAATCAGGATTTAGGCCCAACCATAGTACCGAAACTGCATTAATTAGGGTAGTTAATGATTCATTAATGTCCTCTGATAATGGATGTGTCTCTTTTCTTGTTCTATTAGATCTTAGTGCAGCGTTTAATACTGTCGATCATAACATTTTACTGGAGAGGCTAAAAAATACAGTAGGTGTTAAAGGACTCGCTCACTCTTTGTTTAATTCCTGTTTGACTGACCGCTCTCAATTCGTTTATGTAAATAATAAATACTCGGAAACTACAAAAGTAAAGTATGGTGTTCCACAGGGGTCAGTACTGCAACCTCTATTATTTACACTCTATGCTACCACTAGGAGAAATTATGCATAAATGTGGCATCAATTTTTACTGCTATGCAGACGACACACAGCTGTATACAGTGTATCACAAAAGTGAGTACACCCCTCACATTTCTGCAAATATTTCATTATATCTTTTCATGGGACAACACTACAGACATGAACCTTGGATATAACTTAGAGTAGTCAGTGTACAACTGGTATAGCAGTGTAGATTTACTGTCTTCTGAAAATAACTCAACACACAGCCATTAATGTCTAAATGGCTGGCAACATAAGTGAGTACACCCCACAGTGAACATATCCAAATTGTGCCCAAAGTGTCAATATTTTGTGTGACCACCATTATTATCCAGCACTGCCTTAACCCTCCTGGGCATGGAATTCACCAGAGCTGCACAGGTTGCTACTGGAATCCTCTTCCACTCCTCCATGATGACATCACGGAGCTGGTGGATGTTAGACACCTTGAACTCCTCCACCTTCCACTTGAGGATGCGCCACAGGTGCTCAATTGGGTTTAGTCCATCACCTTTACCTTCAGCTTCCTCAGCAAGGCAGTTGTCATCTTGGAGGTTGTGTTTGGGGTCGTTATCCTGTTGGAAAACTGCCATGAGGCCCAGTTTTCGAAGGGAGGGGATCATGCTCTGTTTCAGAATGTCACAGTTCATGTTGGAATTCATGTTTCCCTCAATGAACTGCAGCTCCCCAGTGCCAGCAACACTCATGCAGCCCAAGACCATGATGCTACCACCACCATGCTTGACTGTAGGCAAGATACAGTTGTCTTGGTACTTCTCACCGCCCTGTTGAGTTATTTTCAGAAGACAGTAAATCTACACTGCTATACAAGCTGTACACTGACTACTCTAAGTTATATCCAAGTTTCATGTCTATAGTGTTGTCCCATGAAAAGATATAATGAAATATTTGCAGAAATGTGAGGGGTGTACTCACTTTTGTGATACACTGTATATCAGCCAAACCAAATGATACTGACACAATCAGTAAAATAGAAGATTGTGTAAATGACATAAAAAACTGGATGTCGTGTAACTTTCTTTTACATAATTCTCATTTTACTTGTTGGATCTTAAGCTGCAAGAGACAAGTTGTCTAACCTGGTGCTAAACCTAAACACTTTCTCTGTTACTCCCAGCTCAGATGTAAAAAAAACTTGGGTGTCACAACAGATTCAGATCTCTCCTTTGAGGCACATGTTTATAATATTACTAGAGTTGCTTTCTTTCATTTGCATAATATCTCTAAATTAAGAAATATACTATCTGTTAATGATGCTGAAAAACTGATCCATGCGTTTATAACTTCTCGGTAAGATTATTTGAATGCTCTTCTCACTGAATGCTCTGGTAGATCCATAAACAAACTCCAGCTGGTTCAAAATGCAGCAGCGAGAGTGCTAACTACAACTAAAGTTTGATCATATTACTCCTGTTCTATCGTCTCTACACTGGCTGCCAGTTAAATTCCGCATTGATTACAAAATACTTTTACTAACTTTTAAAGCGCTACATGGTCTGGCTCCACAGTATCTGAGTGAACTTATTGATCACTACAGTCCAGCACATCCACTTCACTCACAAGATGCAGGGTTACTTATTGTTCCTAGAATTAAAAAGATCACGGCTGGTGGAAGAGCATTTTCTTACAAAGCTCCACAACTTTGGAATAATCTTCCTGCCTCTGTTTGGGATTCAGACACAGTCGCAATGTTTAAGTCTAGACTGCAAACATATTTATTTATGACTTCTGATTAGTTTTTTCACTAGGGGTGTGTGGCTCCGGTCCTGGAGATCTGGGGTCTGGGTGGTCTGGTGCTCGCATGTTTTGTCAGATTTGCTGGCGCTGCGTGTTGGCTTCTGGCTGCGTCCGGCTTCTGGACTCTGGGACCAGAGCTGTCCACCCCGAATATTTACATTTACATTTACATTTTCAGCATTTAGCAGACGCTTTTATCCAAAGCGACTTACACAATGAGCACAGAGAATACAGACAAAGGCACAGAGCTTGGGGGTTCTTGGTCATAGAAACATGTGGTGATCAGGGATGTTGGGTTGCTGTCGTTCTGCCTCTCTTGTCCGATCACTCAGGTTTGATGATGGTGGGGGAGGTGGGCGCTGATGTCCTGTGAAAGCCTTCATGACCTTGTTACCTGCTCGCTCTCTAATTAGGGGTGCCAGAGTCTAAAGCTACTCTCTGCAAAACTGACATACTTACTTAATTCACATTTTACATTTTTAACTACATTTTCTGTTGTTTTACCCCAAGGTGGTTCTGATGGAAACCTGTTTACCCACCCGAGGTTAAGGAATGAAGTCAAGACTGCCGTGCCAACAATGCTGCTCCTGCCAGATGTGACGGACACCTGGCGTGTTTGCACCAAGAATGTCAAGAACTCAATACAGACTTTATCACAGACTGGACTGAATAATAACTCCAATTATTTTTGAAAGTTATAACTTTTACTTCATTTTAATTTGTGTGTGTATGATATTGTGTAAATCTTATTTTTTCTTATTATTCTCCGGGCCACCCAAGAATGATGGGTCCCTGCTGAGTCTGGTTCCTCTCAAGGTTTCTTCCTGTAATTTTAAGGGAGTTTTTCCTTGCCACTGTCACCCTTGGCTTGCTCAACAGGGGTTTTGGTCTGTTGGTCCTGGATTCTGTAAAGTTGCTTTAAGACAATGTCTATTGTACAAACCGCTATATAAATAAACTTAACTCAAACCTTTGAAAGTGGGGCAAGACAATACGTTTTGGACAAGGATTCTTGCCAAGTTTAACACACATGCTGCTATACATTTTTGATCAGGTGATTGCATTCTTTAATCCATTGTGAAAGTCTCTGTAGAATTATTAACTAACATAGGCTCAACATTAAATGTATAATGATGAAACAGATCTCAATAGTAAATGATGTGTGCTTGTAATATGTAGATGCCTTTTTAGCAATTATTTTGTCATAAAAAATATCATAGTTCAACAGCTCATAACACCCTTACATAAAAAAAAAAACATTTTTAAACCACACTCCCTCCAGTCTTCGGGCTATCACATAGTAAATGTTTATAGCTTCATAAAAATATTTATAGCTTTTTTGGGAAACATGGAAACTCAGGTACCGTTTACAAAGATCAACTTCTAGATCAACATTGTGTCTAAACTATACCTGACATGGAGGCGACCTTTTGCTGGTGTTAACCTCACCGTGTAGCTAATTAATAAAAATAAATGATAAATTAATAACACTGAGGTTTATATGTAATGAAAATAATAATTCATTCATTTATTAATTGTCTGTTTTACCACCACTTTTCCTATTCAGGGTTACAGCGGGTACAATTTACTGGGCAAAAGGTAGAAAACACAGTGGACATTTTGCCAATCCATCACAGGGCAAACACACACACACACACACACACTTAGGGCAATTGTATTATCCCAATTAACCTGATTGCATGTCTTTGGACTGTGGGAGGAAAGCGGAGCACCAAGAGCAAACCTCACACAGACATGAGGAGTACATGCAAACTCTATGCTACCAGAGGATTCGCATGTAAGTCGCACACGACTTCAGACTCAACTTGGACTCGTTTCAAATGACTCTGACTCAACTCGTGACTCACAAAAAATGACTTGTGCACAACAAGAGTCCCTAGCGTCAGCATGTGTTAACATTAGTTACCTATGACAATTAATTATATATTATATTCTGATCGTGTCATTTTCTGCGCTCTAATAAAGCTTCAGCCGTTTTAACTTGCAACGCACGCAATGGGTAAATGTTCCAGACAGCTTCCGGAGTAGCGATGAAGCGTCGCTCCCTACCTTTGAAATCTCACTTAAAATGGTGGAATACCCTACGTAGTGCACTTCACTGGAACAGCTGGTGTGAATGAAACGCTCCTACAGAATTGGCGCTAATGGTTGGATTTTTTGCTGTGTTTTGGATTTTGGCCGCTGTGCCTGATTTATTGCGCGCTTTTGTTTTGTAATGCAGACAAAACTTATCAGTTTAAGCTTTTAACCGGTACCTAGGAAAGTAAAGGCACTAAGTAAAACGGCAAAATACAGTAGTAATCTGTTGTTGTTTTTTTATCTGAACTTACATATTATTTGTTTCTACGCTACATTTCTAATATATGTTTTGTGTATATTATATTGACTCGTGACTTGACTCGGACTCTAGACTAAAGACTCGTGACTTGACTTGGACTCATATTTTGTGACTTGTGAACATCTCTGGGTGCTACCCACCAAGCCAACGTCCTTAGTTTTGTGTTTCTCTTCAGATCCTTCTGCCCCAAAAGCTCTAAAATAGCACTTGCAGGAATGCTTGAATTTAAAATTGTGTTCATACCACTGATTGAAACAGTGCTCACATCCATTTGGACGTGGAACAGATGGTCACTGATGTCACTCTTGGATTTGGGGAGATTTTTGTCAGAATCAGCCCGGATCTGAGTCAGCTGCTATGTGGGCAGAATGATACACTCGTTATGCCATTGTGACTGGCTTTGTGAATTGTATCCAGATTTGTGCATGCGGATGTCACTGTTTGCCCTTTTTGGAAAGACTCTTGGGGGACACAACTTCGAACTCACTGCCTTTTCTAGTTATTTTATTTACAATATCAAATACAGCATTTTGTGTGTCACATTTGGTACTTTTTGTGTGTTGGTATGACACAATCAACACTGTAAACCTTTTTAATCTTGTTTGAACAAAATAGGAAGCCTAATGCAACACAACCACAAAATTATAAGTCGTGCAGTTTAATTTTAATCGACCCCTGGAAGATGTGGCAACATGAATTCTCACCGTTTAAGAATATTTAAACTTCATTATTGTTATGAATAATGCTATTTGGTTTCGTGTTGTTTATATGAATCAATTATTCATTGTAGAGATGGGCATTTCATAAGCGTATCTTTTGACAAATTCGGTTTTAATTGATCGAGTAAGAAAGTAAGATTTAAGAAAAAGGAGCAAAAATAAAAGTAATACAAAAAAAATCAAAATTAAAACAAAAATAGGATGCACCCCACTTTCTAAATCAACGACGAATTTCACGTTACATCGTTTTCGACAGCTTTTGCTTTCCAAAGTGTTTTGGGGGATGTGGTTCTACGTCACGTGACTTTTAAATCTACCTCGAGGAGTCTTTGTTAGCTTTTCGTCGTGGCCGAGTTTTATTACGATATCCTCTTGTTACATATGTGCATTTTTATCAGTACACGCTGTACATGGAATGAAAACATTAAGTTTTGTGACTGTAACCAGTCGAGGATTTACAGTTGAAATGCACACAAAGGGCAAGACCGAAGGAACAATTGAGGAAGCGTTGTAAGCAAATACAGGAGTCAAGATAGCGAAGCCTAGCTGCATGATTGGAATGAAATGTGCCTGGATTTAAATGCACTATTTTTCTGATCTGAGGTGATGCGGTTAGACCTTTCCGTTACTTCAAGTGGGACAAACACCCAAATCAATTAGTTTTAGGAAATCTATTACACTGTGGTAATTATATTAGGTGATAACTGTTTTGTTTTTGCTTCACTGCATAATCCTTAATTACGTTCGTTAAAACGAAGCAAAATATACATCTGGTACCCCCTTGTCATCATGTTTTTGGGCCATCATTTTGTTAGAATTGGAGCCCTACAATGCAGCCATCTTCACAGCATATTCTTTTGCATCTTGGCCACTGCTACGGTGCTCGGCGTTCAGTCATCGTATCCTCTAAGCAGCGATTGTGCTGCAGTTAAAGGAAAAGGTTGTTCAGGTAGGGATATCATACCGTTAACTTTAGTGTTCTTGCATGTGAGATAAAAACGTCTAAACGAAGATAATCATAATGTTACGATGCGTTTTGTGGCCTGGTGTGACTAGCACACACTTATTAAAATACAAATATTTATTTTTATATAAATTTACTACAGTATGAACAAACTGTTTTATTTACACAATGCTGTTATGACAAAGTTGATGATAGCGCTATGAATTGCCATTTGTCTTAAACGGGATCAGGAAAATCACATTTTAAAAGACACCCTAAACCACACCCTTACACACAAGTGCCATCATACTATCTTTCTCGTTGAACCTGTATGAAAATGTGTAAAACTATTAGTTTTTTCTCGAATAGTTGAATATTTCTCGAATAGTTGTGGCTTATAATGGCTAAAGTGCTAGAGCTAATATACACAACAGTATATTACCTTTAACTTGTTTATACGTTCTCAATGTGTTCCCAAAGTATATGTCGTACATTTTATAGAATTATAATTTGTCTAGCATTTAGAATTAGTAATGTTTTATTTTGGTGCAATGATGTGGAGTTAGTGACAGTTACCTTGAGATTTGGACATTAAAATCATTTAAGGCTGCCCAACTGTTTAGGGTTCAATAATATCATTTAGGCTTGAGTAACATAGTAATAGCCTGAAATGATTTCAGAATTATTAGACATGCTATGTCTTTTAAATAATCTAACCTTATGTTTTTTGCAAATCTACTTAAAAGAATTAGACTTCTTCATTGTGTAATTAATAAACACTAGACAGAATGAAGTGACTAGTGCAGTCACTGTGCTTTACTGGTTTCAAAGAGCATCAGGGGAAAAATCACTGGCTTTTTGAAGAGTGGAGTCTAATGTGCACAAGGCAGAAGGAGTAAGCCTCCAGAGACAACCAAAGCTTGTGTCTGGTAGACATGCTTTTACACAGCAAATTTATTTATATACTTTATACTGTCTTATACATAGTGTCTTATGTACAATAGTAAATTTACATTTTTGGCATTTAGCAGACGCTTTTATCCAAAGCGACTTACAATTATGACTAGTAGTACGAATAGTACGAAATATAAATCGCCCCCCTTTCTTATTACCTGTTATAGCAATTATATATGCAACTACCCTGTGTGTGGTCTTCTTAAATTTGGTCTTCTGAAACTTACAGCTTATTCAGAAATTCACAGAAGAGTCCAGCAATTAATCTAAACAACTGCGGATATCTCTAGCCAAAGCTAGTGTTCATAACGCCACAATACAAAAGAACCTAAGCAAAAAAGAAATTTCTTTGATGCTAATAAAGAGGAAACCACAGCCAATCCAGAGGAATGTTTGTGCTTGTCTGACAATGTTCTAATGACAGTTAAATCTTTTATGTTGTTTCCATTATTGAAAACACAGCATTTCTTAGTAAGAACATTATATCAACAGTTCAACATGTTGATGATTGTGTAGGGGGTGATTTTTTGCTTTACTCCATGGATGATTTGTCTATATTGAGTGAAGGATAAATTCCACTATTTATTAGAAAATTATAAAGAATAATGTAGTCACTTTAAGATGAAGCCCAGTTAGGCATAAATGGGTTATGTAACATAAATGCTTTTGAATATGCTTTTTCATCTTACTGGCTTAAAATGAACATTATTAACGTTTTATTATGGCCTAGTCAAAGTTCTGTCCTAAACCCAGTAAAATGCTGTGACTAAACAAGGCAGTTGTGTTGGTGCTCCTGTTCTGGATTGTTGTCTTGTTGCATAAATCAATTGGGCTTGACATTCTGATCACAGGCTGAGTCAAATTCATAGTTGTATTCATTTTAAAACTAAACTATTTTTGTTTATCTTTATTTTGTATTAAGAGAACCTTCAAAAAGAGGGTAAAAGGTCATACAATCTGTATTCTAAAAAAAAAAAGTATTTAGACACCACAAAATAATAATAACACTTTATTTGTTGTTGGCAAGACACCTGCTTTAAGACGTCTAGATTGAGAAATAATTTGCTTTTTGCAGTTGATCCATCTCCTGTGGCAAATACAGTAGTTTTCAGTTCCCCAAGGTTACAAGGGTCACTATGAGTGACACACTGAGATAAAATAGGATATACAATAATGATTGAAAATGTATGGTAAAATTATTGTTTTAGTTACTGTTGTAGTGACTGTGGTAACTTACTGTCCAATACATTGCATTACAATTAGAATAAATCTAATTCCTTCTATGCACTCTGAGCCCAATAATTAAGTAATATTTTAACTTTAAAAAACATATGTAAAAGTTGGAACATAAATGCAATAAAAACTAAAATGTAATTTGTTACTTCTCTTAACCTTTTGAACTAATACATGTACAAGACATATTTGTGGTTTCCCTGACTAAATTAATTGTAATTTTTAAATATTAACAAATTTAATAGTTGATGCCTGCAACACACTTAAAAATGTTGTGACCGAGGCATGTTTGCCACTGTTACATTGCCTTTCCTAATACTTACACTCTTTGAGAGGTGGGGATACTGATTGTTGCAGTTTTGCAACAGCTCATGAGTCCATAGTTCCGGCTTTCAGATTTTTCTTTATAATGTGCCATACAATGTACTGGATGGTCCTTTTTGGCATGAAGACCTCTACGTCCAGTTTAAAGAAAACAAGTTTAAATGTGTCACACGTTTGTCTTTTGATGCACCTGAGATAAGCCTGGGCCAAGAGAACTTGGCAGGGTTTCTGCACAGAGTTGATCTATGGCTTTCTTGTGGCGTAATTGAGTTTCAGGTTAAATACCTTGCAGTGGACTGTGTTAAGTGACAACAGCTTTCCGAAGTACTCCCAAACCTAGTTGGCTTTTATTCGAGTATTGAGTTTGCTGCAGGCATCAAATTGCTAATTTTATGCATTTACAAAATACAAATAAGTTGGTAGTGAGAACATTGGAAAATTTTGTTTAGTTAAATAAAAGTTCAAGAGATTGAACAAATCACAGATTCTTGCTTTTGTTAGATTTTACAAAATGTTCTAACTTTGTGTGTGTACATATACATATGTACACAGATGAGACATAACATTATGACCACCTTCCGAATATTGTGTTGGTGCCCCTTTTGCTGTCTAATGCCTGCTCGAGTATATCATCTCTATATCCCTGGTATATCTATATCCTGCTGGATGTCTGTGGCTCTGTGTTTCCCTTTGTTGGCTCCAAGGTGGGCGGGGAGTAGAGATGATGAATCTTTACTTTTTAAATATGGCCATTAAAGAGTAGAGTCTTTGTCTCTAGAATTCCCACTGACCAAGCTTTCTCCGTTTGCCATCCATAAAGGCATCATGGTAATTGCTGGCTTAATAAAGAATGCCAGAAAACTGAGATCGGATCAGATTCTAGTGGAATGCATGAAAAAGACCCAAACGGAACAACTCCTCCATGCAATCCAGATTGCAGGAATCAATATCAGGGTCTTCCCTTACCCTACACTGAACATCAGCAAATAAGTAATCCAAACCAGAGACCTAGAGGGTGTTGATGTGGAGGAAATTGCTGTCCACAACCTCCTGAAAAAATCCTAATATGATACAGTCACAGTTGACTTATACACTGAACGACCATAACATTAAAACCACCTCCTTGTTTCTACACTTATTGTCTATTTTATTAGCTCCACTTAGAGGCACTTTATAGTTCTACAATTACTGACTGTAGTCCATCTATTTCTTTGCATACTTTTTAACCTGCTTTTACTCTGTTCTTCAATGGTCAGGACCCCCACAGGACCACCACAGAGCAAGTATTATTTAGGTGGTGGATGATTCTCAGCACTGCAGTGACAATTGACATGGTGGTGGTGCATTAGTGTGTGTTGTGCAGGTATGAGTGGATCAGACACAGCAGCGCTGCTGGAGTTTTTAAATACCATGTCTACTCACTGTCCCCTTCATTAGACACTCCTACCTAGTTGGTCCACCTTGTAGATGTAAAGTCAGAGACAATCACTCATCTATTGCTGCTGTTTGAGTTGGTCATCTTCTAGACCTTCATCAGTGGACACAGGACGCTTCCCACGGGGCGCTGTTGGCTGGATATATTTTTGGTTGGTGGACTATTCTCACTCCAACAGTGACAGTGAGATGTTTAAAAATTTCAGCAGCACTGCTGTGTTTTATCCACTCATACCAGCACAACACACACTAACACACCACCACCATGTCAGTGTCACTGCAGTGCTGAGAATGACCCACCACCCAAATAATACCTGCTCTGTAGTGGTCCTGGGACAGTCCTGACCATTGAAAAACAGCATGAAAGGGGGCTAACAAAGCATGCAGAGAAACAGATGGACTACAGTCAGTAATTGTAGAACTACAAAGTGCTTCCATATGGTAAGTGGAGCTGATAAAATGGACAGTAAGTGTAGAAACAAGGAGGTGGTTTTAATGTTATGGCTGATCGGTGTATATCCTCAACTAGGGCTGGGCGATTTTCACGATTAATTCGGTTAATCAGAATGAACGTTTTCACCCGATGTTAGAATGTGACAATCGCGATTGTTTACATACTTTATATTTTTACTAAAATACCAACATGACACGAGGCAGAAACTGAGCAGACGCTCGCGGAATATAAATCAGGGAAAGTTTAATATAAAAAGGCAAAAACAGTGTACAAAACCAGGTCAGAGTCCAAAACCAGAGGATAAACTAAAACAGTAAACGGAAGACAACAAGGGTTATACAGTGTATCACAAAAGTGAGTACACCCCTCACATTTCTGCAAATATTTCATTATATCTTTTCATGAGACAACTCTATAGACATGAAACTTAGATATAACTTAGAGTAGTCAGTGTACAACTTGTATAGCAGTGTAGATTTACTGTATTCCGAAAATAACTCAACACACAGCCATTAATGTCTAAATGGCTGGCAACATAAGTGAGTACACCCCACAGTGAACATGTCCAAATTGTGCCCAAAGTGTCAATATTTTGTGTAACCACCATTATTATCCAGCACTGCCTTAACCCTCCTGGGCATGGAATTCACCAGAGCTGCACAGGTTGCTACTGGAATCCTCTTCCACTCCTCCATGATGACATCACGGAGCTGGTGGATGTTAGACACCTTGAACTCCTCCACCTTCCACTTGAGGATGCGCCACAGGTGCTCAATTGGGTTTAGTCCATCACCTTTACCTTCAGCTTCCTCAGCAAGGCAGTTGTCATCTTGGAGGTTGTGTTTGGGGTCGTTATCCTGTTGGAAAACTGCCATGAGGCCCAGTTTTCGAAGGGAGGGGATCATGCTCTGTTTCAGAATGTCACAGTACATGTTGGAATTCATGTTTCCCTCAATGAACTGCAGCTCCCCAGTGCCAGCAACACTCATGCAGCCCAAGACCATGATGCTACCACCACCATGCTTGACTGTAGGCAAGATACAGTTGTCTTGGTACTTCTCACCAGGGCGCCGCCACACATGCTGGACACCATCTGAGCCAAACAAGTTTATTTTGGTCTCGTCAGACCACAGGGCATTCCAGTAATCCATGTTCTTGGACTGCTTGTTTTCAGCAAACTGTTTGCTGGCTTTCTTGTGCGTCAGCTTCCTTCTGGGATGACGACCATGCAGACCGAGTTGATGCAGTGTGCGGCGTATGGTCTGAGCACTGACAGGCTGACCTCCCACGTCTTCAACCTCTGCAGCAATGCTGGCAGCACTCATGTGTCTATTTTTTAAAGCCAACCTCTGGATATGACGCCGAACACGTGGACTCAACTTCTTTGGTCGACCCTGGCGAAGCCTGTTCCGAGTGGAACCTGTCCTGGAAAACCGCTGTATGACCTTGGCCACCATGCTGTAGCTCAGTTTCAGGGTGTTAGCAATCTTCTTATAGCCCAGGCCATCTTTGTGGAGAGCAACAATTCTATTTCTCACATCCTCAGAGAGTTCTTTGCCATGAGGTGCCATGTTGAATATCCAGTGGCCAGTATGAGAGAATTGTACCCATAACACCAAATTTAACAGCCCTGCTCCCCATTTACACCTGGGACCTTGACACATGACACCAGGGAGGGACAACGACACATTTGGGCACAATTTGGACATGTTCACTGTGGGGTGTACTCACTTATGTTGCCAGCTATTTAGACATTAATGGCTGTGTGTTGAGTTATTTTCAGAAGACAGTAAATCTACACTGCTATACAAGCTGTACACTGACTACTCTAAGTTATATCCAAGTTTCATGTCTATAGTGTTGTCCCATGAAAAGATATAATGAAATATTTGCAGAAATGTGAGGGGTGTACTCACTTTTGTGATACACTGTACATGGTAACGGTTAGATTCAGAAATAAGGAGCGTAAACACGATCGGTAAAACGAGACACAAACAGAAGAGTTTAATTAAGATTCACTGAATCGAACACCGCTGAACTGAATCAAAACTCCGGCGCGGATTGGCTGACCGGGGACATGTGACGGTCCGTGGAAACATGGGAGTTGTAGTCTATATAGTTAGAAGCAGAACGTGCCCCCTCCATCCACCCCCCAATCACAAGAGGACAAAATCAAAGCTGAGCTGAGTGATTACTTCACCCCCCCCTCCCCCAGTATAGATACTGATACAGACTCACTCAGTGGTGGAAACAGCACAGCACAGACTCGTGTTTCTTTTAAGAAACCTGTAAAGAACTTTTTTTTAGTCCTTTTCCTAATGTAAGGTTTTGCTGCACATTATTAAAAAAAAAAAAAGAGTTGTTTGTGAGCTATTCTTATAAAGCATATAGATAATTCAGATTTCCATTTTGTTTTTAATTATTGTGATCGTTATTGTTATAAATTTTTAGATCCTTAAAAGGATAATTATAGGTGGTGGTGGTACTATTTTTGCACTTCTGCAGTCATTTTAATTTACAATGCAAAAAAAAGTAATCTGAGTCTTATTTCAATTGTATTATACAAGAACAAAAAAAAATCGAAATCGTAATCGACAATCGGTTATAATTTTAAAGTAATCGAGATTTCTTTTTTGGGCAAAATCGCCCAAATCTATCCTCAACCCATTAAGATGTTTTAACTGCCAGAAATTCGGCCATAGCTCGGCCCACTGCAAAAGCAAATCTATCTGCTATAACTGCGGGGAAGAAAGCCATGAAACGAACTGTGATCACTCTCCAAAATGCTGCAACTTGGGAGGCCAAGACAACACAGCCTTCAAAGAATGCCCAGCATGGCAAAGAGAAAAAGAAATACAACGTACAAAGTATACCAGGAAAATCAGTTACCCAGAAGCTTGGAAGTTAGATCAAGGCCTCTCAATCTTTTTCCTACCAAGATCATATGCTACAGTATTAAAAACCTCTAGAACAACCGAAACCCAAACGGAATTGACCTGGCTTCATAAAGACAAACCTCAGCACATCATTGACAGCAAAAGTAAAAGCAAAACAGAAAGCTCACAGACACCGCCCATTCCCCAAGCAGTACAAACCAGCCAACCACAAAACAAAACAAAGAAAAATCTACCCAACAATCAAGAGATAACCAAGACGTTAAATTTATAAAAATGGTTTTGTCTGGTCAACTTCATTTTATTTATTAACAAACATCCATTCCTGCATTTCAGGCCTACAACACATTCCAAAAAAAGTTGGGACAGTAAAGCATTTACCATGTTGTAATGTTGCCATTCCTTTTCACCACACTTTTTTTTTTTTTTTTTTCAACAAAAGACATTTTGGCACCAAGGAAACCAAGCGATTTAGTGTTTCAGGTTTTATTTTGTCCCATTCTTCCAGCAAACACTTTTACGTCTTAAGATGTGCAACAGTACGGGGTCATTGTTGTCGCATTTTTCGTTTCAAAATTCTCCACACATTCTCTATTGGGGACAGTTTAGGACTGCAGGCAGGCCAGTCCAGTACCCGTACCCTCTTCTTCCGCAGCCATGCCTTTGTAATGTGTGCAGCATGTGGTTTTGCATTGTCTTGTTGAAAAATGCATGGGACTTCCCTGGAAAAGATGACGCCTTGAAGGCAGCATATGTTGCTATAAGATCTCAATGTACTTTTCTGCATTAATGCTGCCATCACAGAAGTGTGAATTACCTTTGCCAAGGGCATACCATGATGCACTCTGGCTTTTGGACTTGTTGCTCATAACAGTCTGGATGGTCCTTTTCATCCAGAGCACACAGCGTTCATTTTTTTCCAAAAAAGACCTGGAATGCTGATTCATCTGACCACAATACACGTTGTCACTGTGTGATGGTCCATTGTAGATTCCCCCGAGCCCAGAGAAGTTGACGCCGCTTCTGGACATGGTTATCATAAGGCTTCTTTTTTTTGCATAGTAAAGTTTTAAGTGGCATTTGTGCATGTAACTTCGTATTGTAGTGCTTGACAAGGGTTTTCCAAAGTAATCCCTTGCCCATGTAGTTATATCAGCTATTGCTGAGTGGCGGTTCTTGATGCAGTGCCGTCTGAGGGATCGAAGATCACAGGCGTTCAGCTTAAGCTTGTGCCTTTGGCCTTCACGCACAAATTCCTCCCGATTCCTTGAATCATTAAATGATATTATGCACTGTAGAGGGAGAAATATGCAAATCCCTTCCAATCTTTCTTTGAGGTACATTGTTTTTAAACATTTCAATAATTTTCTCATGCATTTGTTGACAAACTGGAGATGCTCTGGCCATCTTTGCTCATCAAAGACTCAGCCTTTCACGGATGCGACTTTTGTACCAAACCATGATTACAATCACCTGTTGACATCACCTGTTTAAAATCACATCATTATTTAGTTTTTTTCACCCCATTTCTAGCCACCCCATCCCAACTTTTTTTTTAAAGTGTTGCAGGCCTGAAATGCAGGAATGGAGGTATATTAACAAATTAAATGAAGTTGAGCAGATGAAACATGAAATCTTGGGTTCAAACTGTCTGCAATCAAATAAAAGTCAAAGTAAATGTAAGGAACACTGCATTTTTTTGTTTGCATTTTCCATACTGTCCCAACTTTTTCTAATTTGGGGTTGTACATCCCTCCTCAGTACCCAGTAAACTGCCATGAACTAGAATCCTTACTTCATCAGCTCCTTTCTCCCATCATCCTCATGGGCGACTTTAACAGTCACAACCCATTGTGAGGAAGCAACCATACGAACACCAAAGGCAGAATTATTGAATAATTCTTATCAAATAACTCTCTAAGTGTCTTAAAACAAATGACAAACACATATTTACACCCAGCAATTGATCTGACCATCTGCAGCCCTGAAGTCTTTCTTGACTTTTCCTGGAAAACACTAGATGATCTCTGTGGGAGCAATCACTTCCCTATTCTCTTAACCACCGAGAAAGCAAGCAACCACAAACACTCCCCTAGATGACTCCTTAAGAAAGCTAACTGGCCCAACTTCTAATCTCTGTGCAGGGAGACACTAAAAGAACAGCCCAAACTCAATCAAGACTCGATCAATTTGTTCACAACTTGTATCCTAACAGCAGCAGAAGATAGCATCCCCATAACATCAACCAAACCCAGCAGAAAAAGAAACCCATGGTTTAACGAAGCATGCAAAGAAGCTATCACAGCTCGAAAGAAAGCTCTAAGATTATTCAACACCCACCCATCAACCATAAATTTAACTAACTATAAAATCTGTCGAGCCAGAGCAAGAAAAATAATGAGGCAAAAAGACATAGTTGGAGAAGCTTTGTCAAACCTCCCTAACCACCACATGGAGCATGATTCGAAAAATGAAAGGAAAACCATCCGAAAACCAAATCCAACACCTAAAATACCAAGACACTTTATCACAGAAGAGGCTGAGATAGCAAATAAACTTGCAGAGACATTTAAAAATAACTTTTCTGGCATAAACTCCTCACCTGAACTTCAACCGGTTAAAAAACTGAAAGAACAAAACCAAATTAAATTCTTATCAGACAACTCTGAACCCTACAACAAACCCTTTTTACTAACAGAACTTAAAAAGATCACACAACAGAATCCATAACCAGCACTTGAAAAACTTACCCAGTGACACTGCCCACTCTTCTAAACTTCCTAAACTTAGTTTGGATCTCAGGCAATATTCCAACCACCTGGAAAGAAGCTATTATCATCCCAATGCCAGGAAAAAAATCACAATGATTTCAACAACTACCACCCTATATCTCTCACAAGTTGTCTCTGTTAAATCCTAAAGGGCATGGTAAATAATCGAATCATCTGAATACTTGAATTGGTGAACAAGTTTAACTATGCCCAGTGTGGCTTTCGAAAACACAGAAGCACACTTGACCACTTCACCCGACTAGAAGCTTACCTCAAAAACGCTTTTGTCCAGAAGAGCCACGCAATAGCTGTCTTTTTCGATCTGGAAAAGGCGTATGACACTACTTGGAAATATGGAATCCTCAGGAACCTACACCACATGGGTTTTAGAGATAGACTGCCTATTTTTATCCAAAACTTCTTGTTGACTGCCACTTCAAAGTTAAAGTAAACACAACTGTATATCAAAAATACACCTAAGAGATGGGAGTCCCTTAAGGCAGTATCCTGGCGGTCACCCTCTTTAGTATCAAGATAATTTCAAAAGTAATAGATTCCAAAATAATCTGTAGCCTCTACATGGATGATCTTTGCATCTGCACAAGAAGCACCAACATGAACTCCATAACACTCCAACTCCAGAACAACCTAAATAAAATTCATAAATGGGCAACAGAAAACGGCTTCAATCTCTCCAAAACAAAGAAAATAAGCTCCAACCATCATCTGCTATCCCAAATATGCCAAAGCCCTTGGGACCTCCAAGAGACAGAAATCCTCCTCGACCTAACAGAAAAACCAAAAAGGATTAACCAACCCAATACTATATAAACAACATTTCATGGGAATTAGAAATAGATTTACCTCTCACATACCCATCTACACAGACGGGTCCAAGACAAATCAAGCCGTCACTGCTGCCATAACAATCGGCCAGTTCAGCTAAGGAATCAAAATTTCAAATCACTGATTCATTTTTATGGCAATACTCCATTTTTACGGCAAAACTAGTCTTGGACCACATTCAAGATAACCAGCAGCTCAACCTTCTAATGTTCATAGATTCAAAAGCCTGCCTTCAATTAGCATCTTCAATTCAATTAGCATTTAGCATCTTATAATTCCACACACCCGATAATAGCAGTCATAACCCAAAAACGAAAGCAACTATTAAGCTGTGGCCATGACAAAGTTCTGCTGGATCCTAGGACACTGATGTCGCAGGACAAGATGCCGCATAGGACTCACCAAAATGACCCATACATACTTGCTAAAAGGAGACAAGGCCCCCAATTGACCATTCTGTGGATCAAGAACTTCAATTAAACACATTCTCTATTCAAGATGAACAACATCAGAACAAAATTGTACATTACAAACAGCTACAAGGAAATCTTCACTTCAGTACCCTCCCAAAAACTGCTTAAATTCTTGGAAGCACTTACACATAGAAACACCATATAAGGAAAGATAAAGAAAAGAACAATAAAAAGTCTATACCCTCATTGTTACATAATCACTCTAACCACCATACGGAGTTGTTAAGAAAGCAAATCCACCCACCACTTTGACTAAAGATCATTAGCTAGCCATGATAATAGGCATAGCAGCTGACATGGCATTAAGAATTAAATTACAACAACCACCACTGTTCCCTCCTTAGACCACTTTTGATAGATACTGACCACAGCAGACCGGGAACACCCCACAAGAGCTGCAGTTTTGGAGATGCTCTAACCCAGTCATCTAGACATCACAATTTAGGCCTTGTCAAACTCACTTAAATCCTTACGCTTGCCCAGTTTTCCTGCTTCTAACACATCAACTTTGAGGATAAAATGCTCACTTGCTGCCTAATATATCCCGCCCTCTAACAGGTGCCGTGATGGAGATAATCAGTGTTATTCACGTCACCTGTCAATGGTCATAATGTTATGCCTGGTCGGTGTATAGTCACCTCTACAATTATTGGCACCCATAGTAAAGATGAGGAAAACGAAATGTTGTTAAAGCATTCATTTAATTTATATTTATCTTAAGTTGATCAGAGTGTCTTGGAACTTTCAAGCAGTAATTCTTTACTTCATAAGTTAGGGAATGTCTATAAAAACAGTTTCTAGCCTAAAAATGCCCATTAACAGTTCAGGCAATAAATACAAAGTTCCAATCAATTGGAACTGTGACAAACTTGCCTGGATGAGGAGCCAAGTTTGTTTTGCCTTTACACAGTGCTGAGGATGGTAAGAGAGAGACAAAAATGATCACTGTTTAAGAGTTACAAACAAAATAGCATCTTGGTACCAACAGATTATTTGTAAGGCTTGCCAGGAAAAAGCATTTCCTGTCATCTAACCACAAATGTAAGTGTGTGGAGTTTGCTAAATGCTGCTCAGACTTTGATTGAAATAATGTTCTCTTGGCAGGTGAAACCATAATGTACAGTCATGTGAAAAAGTTAGGACACCCCATGAAAACCTTTGTCTTTTTGAACATATTTAAACATATGGACATTTGGACTTAGTTTGAACAGTACTGACAGGTGAAGCTTAAATAACCAAACAAAAAAATGTTAAAAATTGCTTTTAAACACAAGTTTATTGTGAGGAGAAAGTTAGGACACTCCCACATTTATTACTACTTAAAATGTCAGCATCAGCTGCAATGATTAGACCAACGTTAAAGGACATTGGAGTTTTATTTAAACCTCAGACATTAGTTTGGTTTGCTCTTGATTGTTGAAGTGAGTGGTATCACCATGGTAAGATCTTAAGAGCTCTCTGAGGCCTTCAGAAAGAAGATTGTAGATGCAAATGAGTCTGGGAAGGGATTTTAAAACATCTCAAAACAATTACAAATCAGCCATTCCACTGTCCGGAAAATAATTTACAAGTGGTGAACATTTAAAACAACTGCCAACATTGCCGTCCTAGCAAGTTCAGCTCAAGAGCACACCGCAAGATGCGTAAAGAAGTCTCCAATACTCCTACAATGTAATCATGGGACCTACAGGTAGCTCTTGCCACAGTTGATAGCAAGGTACATGCATCTACCACCAGAAAGAGACTGCACGAGTTGATTTTCATGGGAGGTGTGCAAAGAGGAAACCTTTGCTGTAAAAAAAACAAAACATCAGGGCAAGACTAAAGTTTGCCAGAGAACACCTAGACCAGGATTTCTGCATGTCATGTTTGGCGCAAACCAAACACCGCATTTGAGCACAAGAACCTCATACCAACTGTGAAGCATGGAGGTGGAAATGTCATGGTTTGGGCCTGGCAAGCTCTTCATTATAGAATCCATGATGAATTCTTCACTGTATCAGAGGGTGCTTCAGGAAAATGTAAGACCATCTGTCAAAAAACTGAAGCGGAAGTGGACCATGCAGCATGACAACGACCCAAAACATTCCAGTAAATCCACCAAGGAATGGCTCAAAAGAAAGAAATGTAGAGTTCTGGAATGGCCAAGTCAAAGCCCAGATCTTAATCCTATTGAGATGATGTGGGGTGATTTGAAATGGGTTGTGCATGCAAGAAACCCCTCAAACCTCACCCAGCTGAAGAAATTCTGCATGGAGGAGTGGGAAAAACTTTCTCCCAGTTGATGTCAGAGACTGGTAGATGGTTATAGGATTTTGTTTGTTTATTAGGATGTTACTGTCATGTTTTACTTTTTGGTTACATTCATGACAGGAACGGTAGTTACTCATTACACAAGATTAATCAGTTCACAAGGTTATATCGAACACAGTCATGGACAATTTAGTACCTCCAATTCATTTCACTTGCATGTCTTTGGACTGTGGGAGGAAACCGCAGCACCCACGCAGACACGTAGTAAACCCACGCAGACACGGGGAGAACATGCAAACTCCACACAGAAAGGCCCTCACCTGGGGATCGAACCCAGGACCTTCTTGCTGTGAGTCGACAGTGCTACCCACTTAGCCACTGTGCTGCCCAGATGGTTATAGGAAACATCTAATTGAGATTATTTCAGCCAAAGGGGTAAATACCAGCTATTAGGGCATAGGGTGTTCTAACTTTTTCCTCACAATGAATGTCCATTTTTGTTCATTACATTTTACAACTACAACTACAAAGTATTTTTTTCAGTTTTATTTGTTTAGTTATATACGCTCCATCTATCAATACTGGTTAAAATGAATCTTAAATGTATGTTTAAATATGTTCAAAAAGACAAAGGTTATCATGGAGTGTTCTAACTTTTTCACATGACTGTATGTGTTTAAAAACAATCACTCAAGATAGGTTTGATGCTAAAGGAACAATGATTACACAAAATAATCTGATGCCCATTGTTATTTATGGTGTAGGGTATATAATGATGTGGGACTGGCCTCCAGAGGCCCTGAAAACCTTGTAGGGGTATATGGCATCATGAACCAGAATATCTTTAAGCAAAATCTGTCTGGCCTGACAGTGATCCAATACATCAGATTTTTGGTTGTTGGTTCAAATCCAGGCTCTGCTATGCAGCCACTGTTGGGCACTTGAGCACGGCCCCAACCCTGTGTGCTCCAGGGGCACTGTACAATGTCTGCGCCTGTGCTCTGACCCCGGCTTCCAAACAAGCTCTGTACACGTTACAATGTACACATGTACATTGGCTTCTCAAAAAGCAATTGTGACTGACCACAACTATTATATTTGTTTCTTTTTTTTTATTGTTTCTTAATGCCAGAAGGTTGACATTTTGAAAAATGATAGTTTTGTGGCATGTCTGTGATTTATTTTTTTTCTACAAAATTAAACAATTGACAGAACATCTTCCAAGAGTGGTGATTCCATAATTTTTGCAAGGGGTTGTATAAAGACTGTCCATGTGCTTTAATGGAAAGGTTAAGATTAATGGTTATCTGACACATGCTTATTTGTTTTTAATAGAGCCAAATACTTAATTCTCGAATATAAAGGTTTTTTTTTAACTTAAGATTATCATTACAATTGTTAGGCTGATATTGTGATATGTAATGAACATTGTACAAAATTTCTGAAAATGTATAATATGGGGAATGTTAACCAGTTAATAAGTCACTTTTGTCAATTTGCTTTTTCAGTGTCTGACCTCATTGACTTTCTTGAGTGAATGGGCAAAAATTCCCACAGGCACACACACAAATGTTGTAACAAAATGAAAAGCAATACCTCTATTATTATGTTTTTACATCACTTGACCTTTTTACTTAAAAACAAAACACGATTTGCATTAAAAAAACAAAATGCTTAATTTGTGTGAGAATACAAATACGTTTGAAATGCAGTCAACTTGCAGCTGTATTACATTTCACTGTGTGCTGCTTTGATTAAGCATTGTACAACCCCTGGCAAAAATTATGGAATCACCACTCTTGGAAGATGTTCTGTCAATTGTTTAATTTTTGTAGAAAAATGCCTTCTGGCATTAAGAAACAATAAAAAAAAGAAACAAATATAATAGTTGTGGTCAGTCACAATTGCTTTTTTTAGATCAAGTAGAGGAAAAAAATATGGAATCACTCAAATCTGAGGAAAAAATTATGGAATCACTCTGTAATTTGCAGTTTAAAAACAAAACATCTGCAGCAGATTAGATTTGCTAATTATTCTTCAGTTTAAAAAGAGTGCTTACACCTCGGAGAGCTGTTGCACAAAGCAGATTGTCATGAATCATGGTTCCAACACAAGATATGTCAGTTGAAACAAATGAGAGGATTATAAAACTCCTTCAAGAAGATAAATCATTGTGGAATGTCGCAAAAGATGTTGGTTGTTCCCAGTAAGCTGTGTTTAAAATCTGGACCAAGTACAAACAAAATGGGAAGGTTGTAAAAGGGAAGCATACTGGTAGACCAAGTAAGACATCAAAGCATCAAGATAGAAAACTTAAAGCAATATGTCTTGAAAACAGAAAATGCACAACAAAACAAATGAGAAACAAGTGGCCGGAAAGTGGAGTCAATGTCTGTGACTGAACTGTAAGAAATCACCTAAAAGAAATGGGATTTACATACAGAAAAGCCAAACAAAAGCCACCATTAACACCTAAAAAGAAAAGAACAAGGTTAAAGTAGGCTAAAGAAAAGCAATCGTGGACTGTGGGTGACTGGATAAAAGTGATCTTCAGTGATGAATCGCGAATCTGCATTGGGCAAGGTGATGATGCTGGAACTTTTGTTTGGTGTCTGTCCGATAAAATTTATGAAGATAACTGCCTAAAGAAAACATGTTAATTTCCACAGTTGTTGATGATATGGGCCTGCATGTCGGGTAAAGGCACAGGGGAGATGGTCTTCAATAAATGCCAAAGTCCACATTGACATTTTGGACGCTTTTCTTATTCCATCAGTTGAAAGGATGTTTGGTGATGATGACTTCATTTTTCAAGATGATAATGCATCTTGCCATAGGGCAAAGGACGTGAAAACTTTCCTTCAAGAAAACATATAATGTCAATGGCATGGCCTGCAAATAGTCCGGATCTCAATCCATTTGAAAATCTCTGGTGGAAATTGAAGAAAATGGTCAATGACAAGGTTCCAACCTGCAAAGCTGATCTGGCAACAGCAAGAGACAGTTGAAGGCAGATTGATGAAGAATACTGTTTGTCATTAGTTAACTCCATGCCTCAGAGAGTTTAAACCATTATAAAAGCCAGAGGTGGTGCAACAAAGTAATAATGGTGCAGTGTTTTCTAATGATTCCATAATTTTTTCCTCAGATTTGAGTGATTCCATATTTTTTTCCTCTACTTGATCTAAAAAAAAGCAATTGTGACTGACCACAACTATTATATTTGTTTCTTTTTTTATTGTTTCTTAATGCCAGAGGGTTGACAGTTTGAGAAATGATAGTTTTGTGGCATGTCTGTGATTTTTTTTTTTTCTACAAAATTAAACATTTGAAAGAACATCTTCCAAGAGTGGTGATTCCATAATTTTTGCCAGGGGTTGTATTTCAGTTTCAGCCAGTAAACAGTTAGTGACAAAATGAAAAGTCATCACTGTGCAATCATAATCCTATACTGAATTAGACGCTGGTTAAGAAACCAGACAGAATTAGCAGCAACTTAATCAAGAGAAAAACTTTTTTATGGAAGAGTAAAAGAGGAAATATACACTTTACACTTCTGAGCTGAGGACTGTTTAGTTACAGTTGATTACATTCTTTTCAGAGCTGAGTGGCTTTTAGACAACTTGGTACAAAACACAGGAACATAGCTCAAGAATGGACACCTCATTACAATTTGAACTTATGGATG
Source organism: Trichomycterus rosablanca (assembly GCF_030014385.1). Lineage (NCBI taxonomy): Eukaryota > Metazoa > Chordata > Actinopteri > Siluriformes > Trichomycteridae > Trichomycterus > Trichomycterus rosablanca. Next base: position 22,342,921 of record NC_085990.1, on the reverse strand, counting down.
CACACTCACGCACTTGCACTTTCTCTCACACACAAACCCACATGTACACAAACTCACACACACTCGCTCAACACACAACCCTGCACTGTTGCTTTTATTTTAATGTATGTTATACAGTATATTCTTTTCCTCACGTTTCATTTACTCAGTACTGTGTACTGACCAACACCACACCGAAAATGTGCCTTGTATTTAAGTCTTAAGTAATCTTTGATCGAGTAGGATCAATTGTGTCTCTACAGCTCAATTAACCACGCCTTAAATTTCTTTGCTTGCTGAGACTGAAATACAATGCTTATTCAAAGCAGAACACATTGAAATGCAATACAGCTGCGAATTGATTGCAATTTCAAGCTGATTTGTATTTAATTCTGACACACATTTAGCATTTTTTTATGCAAATCCTTGTGTATTGTTTTCAGTAAAGAGGTTAAGTGGCAAAAACTACGTAATAGAGGTATAGCTTTTCATTTTGTCACATTTACAGCATGTCACTATGAAAAAGCAGTGACATGCGTGTATTGGATTTCAAATTTTTTCACTGTAGTGATTGCATTTCAAATGTCACTAATTCCTCTTCATACAAAGATTGAGCAATTTAATATAAATGCCCATGGTTTTGTATTGGAATGTCTAACAAGCTAATAGTCAGGTGTCCCAATACTTTTGTCCATATAGTGTATACTTACATATACAGGGTGTCTTAAAAATAAGAAAACACCCATATAAAAACAGAATGGTTAAGACAAGCTGTTGGGGAAGGGGAAAACCTATTAGGCCATGTTACCAACATGGCAGCCATCTTGAATGCCACCATCTTGGATTCAATATCAGTTTTTTAAATGGAAAGTTAGATGTGGGACACATCAAACTGGTGGAGAAATTCACCAGAAACGTAATGGTGCTGTAACTTTATTTTAAAACAGTAATTTTATGTGAAGCCAGAAAATTGATCTTAAGATCTACAGAAGGTGTGTTTAATATGCTGTACACTATTTCCAAGTGTTAAGGCTATACTTTTCTCCCATTCCTGATGAACTTTCACTAAAACATTTGGCTATATTAGTAAGAGCATCAACAATTACATCTTTAGGATGAACAAGTGCCTTGATAAATAAAAATCCAAAGGGGTTGATTCAGGAGAACGAGTTTTAAAGAATGCTTGTTTTTGTTATATATACATAAATGCATGTAAAGTACAATGAAATTCTTCATTTTCATATATTCCAGCTTGTTTGGAAGCTGGAGTCAGAGCGCAGAGTCAGCCATTGTGCAGTGTCCCTAGAGCACATGGGGTTAAAAGCCTTGCTCTTGGGCCTAACAGTGGCTGCATAGCAAGGCTGGATTTGAACAGACAATCTTATGATTGATAGCCAATGCTCTACCCACTAGGCAACCATTGTCCTATGATTTAAAGGAGGAAAGACTGCAAGCTCTCGTGGCACAGTTGGCACCAGTAGTGGGTAATTTAGTAAGAGAGATGGTAAGAAGGCCTGCTAATAAGGTTGCTTAAGTTAATAGGCTGGTGTGTGTAGGAGAAATCCATATGATGTTTTACATGATGGCAGAGCTTATTTACAACATTTAGCAGATGCTTTTATCTAAAGTAAATACAGTTTGAACAATTGAGGGTTAAGGGCCTTGCTCAGGGGCCCAACACTGGCAATTTTGGGGTTGTGGGGCTTGAACCAGCACACTTCTGATTACTTGATCAGTATTTAATGATTAAGCTACCACTGCCCTGGTTGTATCCAGAGTATTTTAAACTGGATACAAGCTAAAACTAAAAGCCAGTAAGATTACTAGGATTACAGAGCAGATTACTAAGTAAGACAAGGGAGCAGCAGAATGGAGGAAGGCTTTAATAGGTGATGTGGACGCTGGGTCTAAGGAGCATGTAACTGTTTTTTTTATTTTTATTTTTTTATTTATTTATGCATTTTCTCCCGAAGCCAATTAGTCTTCTGCTGCTGGGGATCCCGATTGCGTTCGAGGAGGGTATATTGGCCTTCTCCACGCCCCCTCAGACGAGTGTGCAGTCCTTCGATTCCTTCTTTTTTGCCTGTACATCAGTGGATTTGCACATGAGGCACCTCCAGTTCTGCACAGGTGCTTCGGTCTGCTAACCAGGGTTCTTGCACAGTGTTTGAAGACCCCACCCAGCAGGCTCAATGGCCGGTAGCAGAGCAGAGATTCAACCTGGGGTGTTTAGAATCTCAGTACTGGTGTGCTAGCGGAATATCCTGCTGAGCCACCTGGGTGCTGTGTTTGATCTTTTGACCAGTTCATGTATGTATGCTGGATTTAGGTATACCTACCCATGCATGCTCATATAGAAGGCAATGCATAAATAGTACATAACTTTAATACACTGCCTGGCTAAGAAAGTCACTAATATTTGGTTGGACTGTCTTTAGCTTTGATTACAGCCCTCATTTGCCATGGCATAAACAGCCTTATACAATGTCATAACATTTATTTCTGTCAAGAGTTGTGTTATTTTTGGCTGATCCACTCCATAAAGTCTTCTCCAGCATGCACCTGAGACTTTGGGGTAAACTTCAGGGCTTTGTGGTGGCCAAATCATGCTCCCTAAACCATTTTTAAAAATTTGAACTTGATGAATCTAGGCATTGTCATCTCTGCCCATGCCATTAGAAAAAAACATTGATTTGGTCATTCAGTACATTTAGGTAATTAGATTACTTAAATTCATTGCCAATGTTGCTGAGCCTTAATTTGACCAATTATAAGCAACCTCAGATCATAACGATCATAAGGGCGTGTGCAGTCGGGACTTTTTCATACTGGATGCATCACTTCATGCCCTTCCCTTCCTCCCCTTAGATGTCCATTACTCTGGAACAGGGTAAATCTGGATTCTTCAGACCACATGACCCCTTTCAGTTACTCTATAGTCAAATTTTTATGCTTCATATAAAATGTATGCCTTTATTCCAGTCTCACTAACAAGTTTATGGCCACACTGTTTTGTCCCTGTGCTTTAAGTTCTCATTGCATGTGTGGGTGTAAAGTGAGTTTGTTACTCTTTTTATGATTCAACTTTGTATTCAAGTCAGGGTTTTTCCAGAAAAAAAGGGTCGAAAAGAATAAAAAAAAAAAAAATTAAATAAACCTGTACATGAACGCACCTATGTGGAGGCTTTTATGTTACACCACAGAGAGTAAGATGCATCTCATGTGTTGCCTGGGTCATGTAAAAATCATGGACAAAATATGGGTTGTTTGAAAAAAATTTTGGAACACCCTGCTTTAAGTGATTGCCAACCATAATTCTTTCAGGTTTTATTTATTTATGCATTTCCCCCCTTTTGTCCCCCCCCATTTAGCATAGTCAATCATTTCTCTGCTGCTGGGACCTTGCCAGTTGTGCCTGCTAGGGGCAGCCAACCAACAGGTAGCAAAGCTGAGATTTGAACTTGGGGAGTTCAGAATCCCAGCGCTGGTGTGCTAGCGGAATATCCCGCTGTGCCACCTGGGTGCCCCTTTCAGGTTTTATTAATTAGAAATATTAAAGCAATAAGCCACGAGAGACCGTGCGTTACTGCGATCTTATCACGGGGAAGGTTGTTTTGGCACGACGCGAAGCGGAGTGCCTAAAACGTCTTTCCCCATGATAAAATCATAGCAGTAACGCACGGTCTCTCGTGGCTTATTGCTTTTATAAAACGGCGGTCAACATAAAATATAATAAAATACAACAATGTTCAATTTATACAAAGAGCATTCTTCCGCGACCCCAGGTAGTTTGTTAACAGTGTTGCTAGGCAACATGAGGGCGAACATAACATTCACTTTTTCTTTTCAGTGGCGTATTAAAGCAATAAGCCACGAGAGGCCGTGCATTACTGTGATTTTAGCACGAGGATGACGTTTTTGGCACAAGTGCCTAAAACTTCTTTCCCCGTGCTAAAATCATAGCAGTAACGCACGGTCTCGAGTGGCTTATTGCTTTTATAAAACGGCGGTCAACATAAAATACAATAAATACAACAATGTAAAATAAATAAAGCATTCTTCCGCGACGCCAGGTAGTTCGATTAACAGTGTTGCTAGGCAACACGATGGTGAAAATAACATTAAATTTTTCTTTTTAGTGGCGTATTAATATGGAATGATGTACGGTGGTCATAGGTGTGCGTTTATCGGGGATTTTACAACGGCTTCGAACGCGGCTCAGCCAATCAGATTTTAGGACCGGAACTATCCGTTTTATAATAATATGGAATGATGTGAGGTGGTCATAGGTGTGCGTTTATTGGGGATTTTACAACGGCTTTGAACGCGGCTCAGCCAATCAGATTTTAGGACCGGAACTATCCGTTTTATAATTGTGCATTTTAAACTTTAGTATAATCACAAAATAAAGTTTTTAAAGAACCTTATAAGCAAGCATTCAGGGCTGATGCTATTGTTTTAAGTATGAATTTCAGCTGTATTTAACATTATGTATAATATTTCAGATTACACACAATTAATGGACTGCAATACATTGCAAAAACAGGCACTGTAGGGCAGCAGTGTTACTGACAACAGTATATTTTATCCTACCTGCTGTTAAAGGTACTGATTAATCAAACATTTTGCACAGCAGCAGTGTTGTTAATGAAGCTTCTAAAAAGAAAGAGTGTACAGTTTGTGCAGATTGTTTATGGTGTCTTTGCATTACAGTTGCATTACTTTAATTGGCCTTAATCTACTTCTTAAATAATAGGCTTTAATTACAAATATTTAGTTAATACCCACCAAATAATAAAAAGAAAAATGCAGGATATAAATAAATTGAAGATATTGAGGAGGTGTTAAGAGCAGAATATACAGACTTATTTTAAGTGATTACATGATTAGGACTTCACTGTAAAGGTACAAAGTTAAACTGTTTAAAAAAAAAAAAAAAAAAAAAAAAAAAAATCCTTAGAGTAAGGACTGTTTATCAGAGGAGAGCTATGTCTCAGTCCACACACAATATCCTACAGTGTGCCAGAAATAGCCTTGGCACTGGTTAAATCTATTATTTTAGCAGTTAGGATGATATTTGTTACAAAATATGCCATCCGCTGCATGTGTTGCCTGAAATAGTTACATGCTGATGAAGTGTGATATTGCTAATTGATTTTATTTAATCAATATTCCCATTTTCACTTTTTTAGTTTACTCATTGAATTTATAAACACTTGTGAAATTTGTTTAGTAAGATGATGGTTAATCACTCAAATTTGTTAATGTGTGACCGTTACTTTTTAAAACATCCTCCAGATTTGGGTAATGCAGGCGGGAACAAAAAAGATGTTTTTAGTAGAAAAATGTTATACTATTATTTTATTATTGTTGGTTTTGACTGAAAACCTGAAATTATGGGGTGCATAGGTTTAGTGTGTTAGAGTATGTGTTCGATTGTGTCTGTGTACACTACTGGTGATATATAGTTTATTTGTGTGACTGTTCCAGATTTCTCTGAGAAGAAGAGTGATTTACGAGTGTGTGACACTTCAACATGTCGCTTTGGAGGAATCTGCAAGGACAGCGGTTCAGACCTTAAATGTGTATGCCAGTTTCAGGTAAAATTTCTTTATAGATGTCAATTTTGTCATATACAGGTCCTTCTAAAAAAATTAGCATATTGTGATAGTTCATTATTTTCCATAATGTAATGATAAAAATTAAACTTTCATATATTTTAGATTCATTGCACACCAACTGAAATATTTCAGGTCTTTTATTGTTTTAATACTGATGATTTTGGCATACAGCTCATGAAAACCCAAAATTCCTATCTCAAAAAATTAGCATATCAAGAAAAGGTTCTCTAAACGAGCTATTAACCTAATCATCTGAATCAACGAATTAACTCTAAACACCTGCAAAAGATTCCTGAGGCTTTTAAAAACTCCCAGCCTGGTTCATTACTCAAAACTGCAATCATGGGTAAGACTGCCGACCTGACTGCTGTCCAGAAGGCCATCATTGACACCCTCAAGCAAGAGGGTAAGACACAGAAAGAAATTTCTGAACGAATAGGCTGTTCCCAGAGTGCTGTATCAAGGCACCTCAGTGGGAAGTCTGTGGGAAGGAAAAAGTGTGGCAGAAAACGCTGCACAACGAGAAGAGGTGACCGGACCCTGAGGAAGATTGTGGAGAAGGGCCGATTCCAGACCTTGGGGGACCTGCGGAAGCAGTGGACTGAGTCTGGAGTAGAAACATCCAGAGCCACCGTGCACAGGCGTGTGCAGGAAATGGGCTACAGGTGCCGCATTCCCCAGGTCAAGCCACTTTTGAACCAGAAACAGCGGCAGAAGCGCCTGACCTGGGCTACAGAGAAGCAGCACTGGACTGTTGCTCAGTGGTCCAAAGTACTGTTTGCGGATGAAAGCAAATTTTGCATGTCATTTGGAAATCAAGGTGCCAGAGTCTGGAGGAAGACTAAGTACCCACAGTCAGTGATGGTCTGGGGTGCCATGTCAGCTGCTGGTGTTGGTCCACTGTGTTTTATCAAGGGCAGGGTCAATGCAGCTAGCTATCAGGAGATTTTGGAGCACTTCATGCTTCCATCTGCTGAAAAGCTTTATGGAGATGAAGATTTCATTTTTCAGCACGACCTGGCACCTGCTCACAGTGCCAAAACCACTGGTGAATGGTTTACTGACCATGGTATTACTGTGCTCAATTGGCCTGCCAACTCTCCTGACCTGAACCCCATAGAGAATCTGTGGGATATTGTGAAGAGAAAGTTGAGAGACACAAGACCCAACACTCTGGATGAGCTTAAGGCCGCTATCGAAGCATCCTGGGCCTCCATAACACCTCAGCAGTGCCACAGGCTGATTGCCTCCATGCCACGCCGCATTGAAGCAGTCATTTCTGCAAAAGGATTCCCGACCAAGTATTGAGTGCATAACTGAACATAATTATTTGAAGGTTGACTTTTTTTGTATTAAAAACACTTTTCTTTTATTGGTCGGATGAAATATGCTAATTTTTTGAGATAGGAATTTTGGGTTTTCATGAGCTGTATGCCAAAATCATCAGTATTAAAACAATAAAAGACCTGAAATATTTCAGTTGGTGTGCAATGAATCTAAAATATATGAAAGTTTAATTTTTATCATTACATTATGGAAAATAATGAACTTTATCACAATATGCTAATTTTTTGAGAAGGACCTGTATGTGACTTTTCACATTTCCATTGTATTTATCCTAGACATACAAATTACGATGATAATTATAAGTAGCTTACATTATGTGATGAAGTTAAGGTTAGTATTCATTTGTTTGTAGTAAAATATTTCTGGCTTTTGCCACAGTGCCATGATAAGTATATTCCAGTATGTGGATCTAATGGGGACACTTACCAGAATGAGTGCTTCCTAAGACAGGCAGCCTGTACGCAGCAGCGCCCTATCTCTTTAACCAGTGTGGGACCCTGCTATCTTGGTGAGTTACTGCTTACATCTCAATTTAATTTTTTAGTTTGAATGTTTCTTGTCAAAATGGCATATATACTATGAACTGTGAACTATGAACTGTGTAGATGCTGTACTATTAAACTTTAACCATTTTCATAATGTCTGCTTGAATTAATGGTTGCTTTTTGCTACAATTACATGTTTTATAATAACTGCATATGATATGTGCAAAGATCATAAGATCATATAGGCCCCTGACTGGAACACCCAGTGAGAAAACATGTTTTAATAGCTGAAATGTTAGTGCATCAATGAGGCAGATTTAAACCCTGGATAGGAGCAGTAGTGGGCTAGAATAATATGACATTTTAAACTCAAGTAGCAGCCTGTACCATTTTACCTTTTTCTTATTTAACCCAGGAGACCCAAGCAATGATATCCCTAAAAAAAAGTAAATTGAAAAGTACTTTCTCTCAGTGGTGCCTCCACCATTGAATAATTAGGGATAAAGGTCACAGTATGAGCACATTACCAAAAAGGTGAGAGAGTTTTGCCTGATGCTAAAATATCATGCCTCAAAAAGTGTACCTGCTTTTTTGAAAGATTATAATTTACACAAACTAGCTTTGTGGCTCTCTTTAATAATTGCGTATGCAATTGGAGCATGTGGGTTTCTATATACCACTGCTGCATTCACTGCCTGAAAGTCTTGGATGAATCTCCAGTCATCTGGTTGACACACCAACATTTTCACCTAAATAAAATAAAAAATTAGGGGTTCAGACCAGGGAATCTTAAGGCTCTTTGACTGCTTCCGGCTTCAATGAGTACTGATTGAAATGGACAATAATCCTACTGAATCAGATTTTTAATTCTCACAGGCTTCGCCCCCTTTACCAACCCAACATCTTTTGTTTTCTTTAGCCAACAACTGGCTTTGTACATCTGCCAACCTTAGGTGTATGTCTGTAGGCAACAGACCTAGTATGGCGGTGCATGTGAGAAATCCCTACAGACCTGGTTGTTTACTAAACTGTTCTATTGACATGCATAGTAATCGAAAGCCTTTTTTCAACTCTGGTTAGATTTTTTACCAACTCTGGTTGGTAAAAAAAAAAAAAAACTGTTAATTTCCACTTTAACATGTATGACTTATTGACTTCACAGAGCTCAGGGCCCAATTCTTGCCATTTGCCATGTTCAGGCCTTGCTAACGAAACATGCGGTACGGAACCCAGTACATCAAACAAATCTCTTGGACGACAATTACCAAGACAGAGCAAAGAATATTCTGGGAGTTTGGCAAAAACAAGATACACTAGTTTTAGACCAATAGATGTTTTTTAGAAAAAAATTATTCTTCAAGACATTTTTTTTCTTTACCATATTGCCCTGAAATCTACATCTGATCCTTCACTAACATGTGCTGTGCAATGTATCTCATCTGGTGATATGAAAACTACTCTCTCATTACTGTCTTGTTCTCTAGCCAAACCTACAATATATTTAGTGATCTTGGTTACTGCATCAGAGCTGATTTTTCATTGTTCACAGTGGGGAAATCAGACTCTGATGCAGAAAGTGCCTTACTCCCAATCCTACACACTCAGGTGGTTCAAACAAATATTCTACAGTTGGGTGTCCCATGGACATAGTAACTGAGTGAAAGGAAAAGTAGAATATTGGACACACTATTGAAGTACACTGAGAGAGTTTCAGGTGGTGTGTGTCTGTGCTTGTGTTCAGTTCAGTCGCTTCCCTAGACTTCACCCTTCAGTCTGTCTTGGGGACCTTTAGCTGGTTGGCCCCTTCATCACCACAGGAACAGTTCTTGGTTATGTGTCCCTTTTTCCTACAGTTATAGCATGTGACTGATACTGTTTGGGCAGTTCTTTGAAAATGTCCGGTCTTCCCGCAGCCATAACACATTGTATCCAGACCAGCAGTGGGGCCGCTGTCAGTATGTCCACCATGACCCTCTTGTAGTGGCCATGCTCTGAAACATGGTGAGACTGGCTGCATGCAGGTCCCTGCTTTTTCTATTTTTTTTTTTTTTTTTTTTTTTTTTTTTTTTTTTTTTAATGTATAGTCTACATAAAAACTACATTTTAGAGAACTCTTCATTTCCTGTCTGCAGAATAAGCTCTGTGTCAAATGGAAATTCAGGAATGTCGAATTGAGCTAGCCAATGTTGTGACTGCTAAATGCTGAAAATGTAAATGTAAATGTGACCGTAACCTTCGGGGAACAGTAACAATGTGTCATCTGATAAGGTTTATGAAGATAGGGCATCTTGAGATGGAGTGGACTTAGCCTGTGGGTTGTCACTCACTGTTAAGGTCATGAGCAAAGGTTCTACAAAAACAACATTATTGGTGTCTTTGTTTTTCAAACTGGCTGTAAAAGTGAATGAAAAAAAATCTCCAAAATTTGCATCCATGTAGTGCAGCGCAAAGGGTACAAAAATAAATTCCTATTTCACTACCCTCTTTAATTCTTCAGCTGTATCAGAAATCCCAGAAGGTAGGCTTAATTTATATAAATCATGTTTAATAATCACTCCAATTGTTGCTGGTGACAGTTTGTAAGTCTGGTCCAAAAAAGAAAAAAAAACAGTTTAGACAGGCAGTTAATTTTTAACACTTAAAGTTGATCTGTTAGAATGGAATATCAATTTTAGAGTAATATTTATTTCCCTCCAGCACTGTATGCAGCTAATATCACAGTGTCATTATACTACGCTGCACACTTCTTCACCACAAATCCAACCACATTCTCAACAATAACAATTTGGTGAATCTGTACAAAATCTGAGCCCTGCAGCAGAGCCATGGGCAGACTTATTCCAGCACAGCACTTCATTTTATTTATTATTATACCTCCATTCCTGCATTTCAGGCCTGCAACACATTCAAAAAAAAGTTGGGACGGGGGCAATTTAGGGCTAGTAATGCGGTGAAAAAACTAAATAATGATGTGATTCCAAACAGGTGATGTCAACAGGTGATTGTAATCATGGTTTGGTACAAAAGCAGCATCCAGGAAAGGCTGAGTCTTTGATAAGCAAAGATGGCCAGAGGTTCTCCAGTTTGTCAACAAATGCGTGAGAAAATTATTGAAATGTTTAAAAACAATGTACCTCAAAGAAATATTTCTCCCTCTACAGTGCATAATACCGTTAAACGATTCAAGGAATCGGGAGGAATTTCAGTGTGTAAAGGCCAAGGGCGCAAGCTTAAGCTGAACATTGTGATCTTCGATCCCTCAGATGGCACTGCATCAAGAACCACCACTCAACAATAGCTGATATAACCTCATGGGCAAGGGATTACTTTGGCAAACCTTTGTTAAGCACTACAATACGAAGTTACATGCACAAATGTCACCTAAAACTTTACTTTGAAAAAAAGAAGCCTTATGTTAATCATGTCCAGAAGTGGCGTCGACTTCTCTGGGGTCAGGGACATCTAGGATGGACCATCACACAGTGGAAATGTACAGAATACCTGTACATTTTTTAATGACTTTTTTCCTGATAAAGCTTTGTCCTTATAATTCTGAAATTGTTATTTTTTTAGTTCTGGCAACCCAAACTTAACCTAAAATTCTCTGCTTTGCATTGACACTAACTTGCTGTTGACATCATTGTACTTGTGTAAGTCCTAACAGGTGCAATGTTGTGGAATTTTTCTAAACATCTTAATGTCACTGCTTTGAAAAAAAAGATGATTCACTAGAGGAAGATTTAATACATTGTGTGGAAAAATAGAAAATAGCTCAAGTCTCTCAACTGTACACCTACAATGAGTGTTAGAAGTGTATGTTTTCCTAACAAAAAGGCTATTACGTTTAAAAGTATTCAAAATTCCCCAAAACTCTTGAACCTGATACATTTTAACCAGAACAAAACATGCTATTTTGTCATTACCATCATAGTGTCATTTTAGTGATGAGAATGGTCTACCACTCAGTGTCTGATTAGTGTGTCCTTTTAATTGATAAATGGGGCACAAGGGGTGAGAAAGTGTACAGAGCAACAGGCTAAGAGTAAAGTCTTAACTTGCATTTGTAGTGACAAACTGTGTTAAGTATTTCTGAGCTCATCTTCTTTTATTTATAGTAAAACCGTCTCGTTTACAACTACTTTTGATAACTCAGAGCATTGCAATGTAACCAAGTTAACTTTTTTTTTATTTTTACAAATTTTTTGCCCATACTTTGTTGGATTCACGCATAATGCCAGTCTCGTGCACAGAGTCTCACACTGATCTTTTCCAACCCAGAAGACTAGTGGCCAATTTTGTCTGCGGCAGGCACTGTCAGTTGTGCCTGCTAGGGGGCACCCAGTGTAATCATGATTTGGAACAACAGCAGCATAAAATTGTGTCTTTGAGGAGCAAAGATGTGCCCATGATCTTTAATTTGTCAACAATTGTGTGAGAAACCTTTTTAAAAACAATGTTCCTCAAAGAAAGATTAAAAGGGATTTGCATATTTCTCCCTCTACTATCTTTAAGTAATTCAAGGAATCTGCAGGAATTTCAGTGCATTAAGGGCAAGGGTGCAAGCCTAAGCTGAACATTGTGATCTCCGATCCCTCAGACGGCACTGCATCAAGAACCATCACTCATCAATAGCTGATATAAAAACATGGGCAAGGGATTACTTTGGCAAAGCTTTGTAAAGCAGTACAATATGGAGTTACATTAGCAAATTACCACTTAAATACCTTACATAAATACCACTTACTGTTCAAAAAAGAAGCCTTTTTTTTTTTTTTTACCGAATGGACACAAATGTCCTACTTCAAAGTCTTTTAACTCAAGCTTAAAATCTAAAAAATCTCTTCCTTCCCTATGTATATGTGTTCTGTATGTAACAGTGCTGTATCTTTTTGCAGATAGCTCGGGGTCTGGGAATGGGGGTAAGAAAACATTTATATTTTATATTTAGTAGCAGCATGTGAAATTATTTACCTTTTTAAAAAAAGAAAAAAACTTATCTATCCTAATGTCTTATAGATGATGACGGATCTGGTACAGATTTAAGCATAAAACCCCCCAAATGTAGCAACTGCAAATACGGAGCTGAATGTGATGAGGATTCAGAAGATGAGGATTCGTAAGTATTTAATCGATGTTTTTGTGCTTTTAGATTTTTCCAAATAAACTATTGGACCCAAACATGTCCACATTTTACATCTACTTACATTTTCAGTACAGAATTTGTTGATGTACATGACTGCAAAAATTGCCTGGTTGTTGCTACTGCTGTTGTTAATGATTATTCAACCCCTATATAATGTTGCTGATTTTAAAACGTACTGCTAGTCTGTATGACACAATATTGAGTTACATCATGATTAAACGTTGGTTTACTCAATAATTTACTCAATAATTACCCTTAATTTGCTGTTGTGTGTTATATAAACTCCACCCATAGTTGTGTTTAAGGTGTGCTGCGACCACACTGAAAACTAAGGAGCTGAGAAAAGCTGAGATAGGAGATATTTACTGACGCACTTTTAAATTTTTGTTGGAAACTGTGAGGACGGGAGGAGTAGTAATTGGTCGTGTCTGACAGACTGAGAGAAAGCTTATAGTCTTGATTTAGCGCCATCTGATTTTCACCTTTTTTGACTGCTCAAAGAAGATTTTCATGTGATTACGATGTGAAAGCAGCGGTGCTACCATGGCTAAGCACTTAACCAAAACCATTTTTTGCTGATGCCATTAAAAAGTTGGTACGACACTGACACAAAGTGACTATGTAGAAAAGTGATGTAATTTGTTTTTGAAATTCTTTATAAATAGTTTAAAAAGGTGCGCAAACTTTTTAAAGAATCTTCATATTTTAAGCATGTATTTGCATTATGTTAAGGTACAAGAAGGTCCATGCTGTTCTATTAGTAAAATAAATCACATTTACAACAAGAGGCAAGATGTTGGTTTGCAATATTCCTTGTAATCGTAAAGAAAATGTTCTCTATATTAAATAAATAAATAAAAAGTCAGACAAAAAATCAAGGTCCTGAGAGCTGAGGCTTGTGAAAAAAAAATTACTGCAAAATTTAAATAGTATTAAGTCCTTTGATGTTAAACCAAGAGCTTTTGTGTGGAATTACTAAATCTAAGTCTGACTTTTTTTTAAAAACAAACAAACAGGTGTTCGTGTAAAATTGATTGTAGTGGGCACAATGAAAACCCAGTGTGTGGTACAGATGGAAACTCTTACAATAACCCCTGTCTTGTGCGGGAAGCGTCATGTTTAAAACAGGAGCAGATTGATGTTAAACACCTGGGGAGATGTCAAGGTAAGAACATTAAATCCAATTAAAATGTTATTAGGACCTGTTTTTTTGTAGAATACTTCTCTTGTTAGTTCTCTTGGTTAAATGTGCACAGTCAACTCCAGAACTATTGGCATACTTGGTGAAGATGGGTAAAAGTGTCTTCATGATTAATTAACTGATAAGAAAAGCTTATTGTAATGATCATTATGAACTTATAATGTGTACCAAAATTCCTCTAAATATTCTTTATTAAAATATATATATTTTTAATTAGACTTAAGCACCTGTAAGCACAATCATTTAAAAGTTTAAAACAACTAGAGCTTTAATCAGTCTCCCTGTAAGATATTATTTTCCCCAACACACGCAGTAATGAGGGTAGTTAAAGGGAAAAAAATTGAATAATTAGATACCGCCTCTGCCAACAAAGTATTTAAATGCCAGGAAAAAAACATTGTACAAAATACAAATGTTACCACTTGGAGTTCACAAAATGTTTCTGAACCATGTTCTTTGCTCAAATAAGACAGAAAAAAATGTGGCAACAAATGTTGGCATAAAAGTAAGAATTGTTAGGAAAAATATGACCTAATCATCACTGTTAAAAGTGGTTAGTTTTGGTAGGAGGAGAATTTTAATAAAATTATTTTTTTCTCTAAAATGTACTTCCAGTTATTGTTGGATTGGTTGCATTTTAAGTGTGGGTTTATGCTTATTATTTACTAAAGCATTTATTTTCTTTATATTTGTAACCATCTTCCCATCACCATATATTCAGGCAGGCAAAGCCACCACATCCCAGTTACTAAAGATGGATGAATTAATGAATAAATGTATCTTCCTTTTTTTTAGAAATGTAAAGACTATTTTTAACCCACTGTTTTTGTCATGTTTCAGATAAAGAAAAAGGGAAAAAAGTTGATGATACATTATCCTACAAACCTGATCTTTTTGGTAACTATAAATCACTTTGCATTTTTTGTCAGATGTACAGAGATGTGTTTATTGTAACATGAACAGATGCACACTTTAAAAAAGAACATTTTTAATTGGTGTTAAGTCATTCAATATTAAGTTTGTAAGTTTACAAATGCTAGATTCAGCTGACCCAGGAGAAGGAAAAGGATATGGCTGGATGGCAGTTCCATGCCCAGATGACTACCTCAACTTTTGTGCTCATGGTCAATGTGAATTGAAATATGGCATTGCTTCCTGTCGGTAAGCAATGGGATTTGGTATTTGGACTTTACATTAAGACCTAAAACTTTGTATATGACACATACATTTTACATAAATTTGCATTTCTTTAGGTGTGATTCTGGATTTACTGGGCCGCGGTGTGAAGAGGTTGCTGATTTCAATATTCTGTATGTGGTACCCAGTGGTCAAAAACTACACTATGTTCTGATAGCTGCTATTATTGGAGCTGTCCAGATAGCCATTATTGTGGCTGTTGTCATGTGCATCACCAGGTTAGTAATATCCAAAATATGCCCTTGAAGGAGGTGTATGATTGCTTATTATAAAGAAGAAAATCTGTTTACCTAGAGAAAACCTGACAATCATTAACAAATGGAGTATTGTGGTAAATAAAAATATTTACAGTTATGACTTTTTTTTTATAGGAAATGCCCCAAGAATAAAAGAGGACGACGACAAAAGCAAAATTTGGGACATTTTTCCTCAGACACCTCATCCAGGATGATGTAGCTTGTTTTTATTTGTTATTTTATACCTTTTGTATATGTACATTGCATTTAAATGTACTATTTGTTGTTTTTTTATTATTTATTAACAATACATTTAGCTCTTTACATTTTTTGGATGGTACCTGTTTCTATTTATGGACACTGACAGCTTTTTTGACCTTTATTTGTTACCCATTTTTTGTTAAATGTATTTCACACTGTCTGTCTTACAGAAACATGTTTCCTTTTCATGAAATGTGCTATGAGGAAGCAAAAAGTCTATCACTTTCCTTTCTTCTTATTAGTTGTCTTTTGCTTAGAGAATGAAAAGCAGCTGAAAACCAAACCGTATTGGTTATTACTTAAATGCTGTCATATGTAAGACAAAATGACAGCATTCAGGTTATTTTACAAGGGTAATTTCAAAAAAATGGAATGCAGTTTAGATGACTAGCTAATATTGTCAGTGTTTAAATGTTTGTAGATTTTAAGTTCTAATGTTATTACTATTGTTACTGTTAAATGATCATTGTCAATAATTTAAGCCACCGCATAATGCATGAAATTGTCCAGTGATGTAGATTTATTAAAATTAAATGCCCCTATGACTCGTTTTTATGAGTTTACGGTTTCTTTTGGGATAAGGGTATTGAGTTTCCAGTTTAATAAATTTTTGCTGAGTGTGGCTGTATTTAATAAGATCATATTTCTCCCTATCAGGTCTTTAAACCAACATTTTCTTCTGGCTTTTGGACATCCATGTTCAAGTTTTTACAATGGGCAGTCTCTCAAAGTAACTTTTCAGATTCCAGGTCCAAAAATTCCAGATCATAAGAAAAAGACATGAGATTAATTAGGGACTCATTAGGGATCCATCCTCCTTGGGTGGTGAAAAGGGTATTTGTATACAATTACATTTAACTAGATGGGTAAAAATTTATTAAAACTTTTATAACAATATATAGTTATAAGTATAGTTATATAGTTTTTTTTTTTTTTTTTTGCATTAATAAGAAAGTATATTTTATTCGGTAATATTATTAAGATAAAAGAAAGCAAGTCTAATTATGTGAGCATAACAAACGTGAATCAATTGTGATGCCCAAGTACATACAGCTGAGATAAACCTTTATTTATCCCGAAGGAAATTCTTGTGCCAAAAGTAGTACAGAAAAAAATTGCAACATAAGAAAAAAAAAACATAATAAATAGTTCCTAAAAGATAAATTTAGCAGGAATAAGGTAACATAAAAAGCATGTGCACTACATTGCAGATTATAGTAACAGTGATTTTTAAAAAAATAATAAAATTCATTCTTGTACATTATTCAAAAAAAGTAATATTGCTCATGATATTGATGTACAGAAGGGGGTGGGGTTATTCAAATTTATAGCCATTGGTATAAAAGAATTCCTGTGATGTTCTGTAGTACACATTAGTGGTCTCGGTGTGCAGCTGAAGGTGCTCTAGTGTGATACGCAGGGAATGAGAGGAATTGTCCAAAATACTGAGTAGTTTTCCCAGCATTCTCCACATCACCACCTCCTCTGAACACTTCAGTTTCACTCAGGACAGAACCTGCTCTCCCAATGAGCTTACCGAGTTCTAATAGCATTTGCTGCTTTCACCCTGCTGCCCCAGCTTACTACAGCATATGACAATAGCCACCAATTAGTCAAACAAATGCAGTATGGTTCTGCATACGTTACAAGATTTGAGGCTTCTGTAGAGTGCTTCTGTGATTTTAGCAGGGTAATAAACAAAGCACACACCCAGAAGAACACAAGAAAGGTTAATACACAGCAATGAGTCCTGATCTCAATCTAACTGAAAATCTTGAAAGATGAAATCTGCTATTGGAGGAAGAAAAACCCTGAAAACCCTGAGCTTGAGAATATTGCAGTGAAAAAAACAACTGATAGATTTTAGGCTTTTTGATGGAATATTTTCTGCTTGGTTTCGTTGTTAAACTTAAAGGAAGACGATGGCACAGACATGGCCGAGTACCAAAAATCTTCTAACTTTATTGGGGAATTAGCAAGAATAAATACTTAAGGAAAGGAGGTGTTGGCAGACAATGAAAGCTGGCAGCTGCTGTACAAAGGTGTGAATACTTTCAGGATGTGGAAGTAGCAAAATGATCAAAGGAACAGTAGGTAGTTCCAGGGTGCAAACGCGTACATATGGTTGTAATGTAACTCATGGTTATAAAGTTAACTAAAGAAATAAATATATTCTAACAACAACCAGTAGACAGGTGGAAGAAGCCCACAGATGGTTACAAAAACAAGCTCGTGCAACCAAGTATTAAGAAAGGGTGCTTTTAATTCTCTCTGTCATATACAATGTTTTTTTTTTTTTAAAGCTCAGATTTTTAAAATATAGGCTTCAAATACAGATGTCAAATATAAAAATAACTTACTTTAAAAGTGCTCCAAAGGTATTGTGCAGAGATTAGGAAAACTGTTAGATGGACATCCATCTCTGCCGCATCAGGCATATGACAGCCCATGAAACATGGTGGTGCTTTTCAGTGGCTAGTAAGAACTGAGGAGATGAAAATCTTGCACATGTAAACTTAGACTAGGGTGACGCTTCACCTTTTAGCACAACAAAGACCCAAACCACACAGCTAAAACCACACTGTATTGGCTGGAGGACACATCTCTGAATTATGATACAGGTAATAATTTAAAAATCATAAGCCTTAGTAATGTACAGTAGAATATCCTTTATGTGCCCATAAGGTATGAAAACAATCCCCTAAGTCCCATCTAGCTCTCTCAAGTCTCAAAGTAAGCTACCCAGATGAGATTGTTGTCCACATGATTATGTGCTTTGCCCCCACATAAGTGTAATGCAGAGAACTGGAATATAATCCTTAGATACAGTGGTGTTAAAAAAAAATAGCAGTCCAACACCATTGACCTGATAAATCACTGTTTTTAGTAGAAGTGATATTTCTACATAGCAAAAAATTTACTTGAAAGCAGCCCCGGTTCTGGACTGCTTTGCTTGGGGGGGCAGTAAAACCTAATGAGGGGGCATGTTGATAGTCATGTTTTTGAAGCCAGAAATATATTCAAGGCTTGATTTGTGCATGAATGATGACAGCCAAGCTATTGATACTGGCTTAAAGTGATGTATGAGGTAAAGAAATAAAAATGCATGTTTTCGAACTTAAACTTAAAACCCAATGATTAAAAAATACATGTTGATTATGTAAATGGAGAAAAAAGATTATCTAATTGTATTTCATTTTAATACGCCCCCTTAATTAAATTGCCATTACTAATAGAACAACTCTATTTCTTGAAAGGCTTTAAAACAAATTTAAGTCTAAGCTGACAAATGTACCTACACACAGACTGAGAATATTCAAACGTGGAAATAGGAATGAGTGAGAATATTTATATTATTGGGAAATTAAAATATAAAGAAAACAAAAGAATACTAATTCTGTAAAAAAAAAGTGTTTACCAGTATACCTGCCTCTCGCTCACACTAACAGAACATATACTGCCGAACTGAACTGTTTGGGGCAGTCTGCCGATTTTTATATGACTCAAAGAGCCAATCAGGAATAAGCAAGGAAATATCTTCACACTGTAAAACAAAATGCATTTTTGTGATTGGTTCAGAGATAATTTTAAAAATAGCCGTTGCTTGCATTGTGCTTGGGGGGGGGGGCAAAGACACAATTTGGGGGGGCAATGCCCCCCTCAGCCCCCCCCTAGCGCCGGCCCTGCTTGAAAGTGTAGTAGAGTAATGACAATAAAACAAACCCAGCTCGAATGTAGCTGAATTAAACCAATACTTCAAAGAAGAGTGGTCCAAAATTTGTGATGCAAACGTTATATTGCTGCTGTTATCACAAAGGGTGGCATAACCAGTTATTAGAATTAGGGGGCAATTACCTTTTTCACATGATAAAGATTTTTTTTTAAATATCTTTATCTTAAAAAATTTTTTTACATGCAGTTTGTTGCAAATGAGCAAGAAGAAATCAAGTGAAGGGCAAATACTTTTTCACAGCATTGTATATAATCTCATACTTTTTAGTTGCACACCTTCCTCATCAGGGAACAGGGGAAAGAAAGATGGAAATAGTGCTGCTTTCTTACACTGAAAGCCCTAGGATCTGAGTGTCAAATAGATTATTTGACTTGAATTAAGTAAGCTCTTTGCTTTGTATTTGGCACAACACATGGAGGCCCAGAAGAGGCTAAGAGGTTAAGAATAGCCTGCATCTAATTTTAGATGTTTGGACAGCCAATGTGTTTGGCAGTGGATTTTCTTTCCCTGGTTTCTATGAGAATTAAACCAAGAATAAGCATTACCTTTGTTTTTAAATATTTGATGTAAACGCCTCTATAAACAAGCTTTACTTTATGTGATAGTTTAAAAGTACTAAATCAAATACAAAATCAAATATTTTCTGAAATATTTTTATAATTTTTCATAATGTTCATTGATTTCTATCAGGTAAAGCTAAAACTAATAACTGTATCCTAAAGGTAACCATGGAACAATAGAGTTCACTCACTCACTCACTTTCTTAACCGCTTATCCAGTTAGGGTCGAGGGGGGTAGGGGGGGCGTGCTGGAGCCTATCCCAGCTTTTTAATGGGCGCAAGGCACACAGTAACACCCTGGACGGGGCATTGCAGGGGAGACACACATACACACACCTATAGGACAATTTAGTGTCTCCAATTAACATGACTGCATGTTTTTGGACTGTGGGAAACCCATGCAGACATGAGGAGAACATGCAAACTCTGCACAGAAAGGACCCGGACAGCCCCATCTGGGGGTCGAACCCAGGACTTTTTTGCTGTGAAGCGACAGACTACCCACCGAGCCACCATGCCGCCCAACAATAGTAATAAAGTAATAATAAAAAAAATCATTAATTCATTTAATGCCTGTTTTACATTTGCTTTATTTGATTCAGGGTAAAATCCTCACACACACTAAGGGCGATTTTGTATCTCCTGATTTAGCCTGACTGCATGTCTTTGGACTGTGGGAGGAAACCCACGCAAACTCCTCACAGAAAGGACTCAGGCTGCTCCACCTGGGAATTGAAACCAGGACCTTCTTACTGTAAAGCAACAGTGCTACCCACAGAGCTACCATGCCATTCTTAATAAAAAAAATTACAATAGGTAATTAATAGCAATAAAAAAATTGCAGCAAAACATGTACACAAAAGTTTTAATAATAAACTAAAACCAAATAACATTAAATATATAAACTTAAAAATTGTACCCTTTCATTTTTTCCAGGAAACACTGGGTGCAAGGCTGGAATACAGTAAACAGGCCAACATTTACAGGGTATCACACACCCATTTATTAACAATTTCATCTTACAGGCAATTTCAAAGCATCTGTTGTCATGTATCATCTGTAATGAATGATATACTGTACTTTCTAAATGCTATGCACAGTTGATGTAATAATTGCAACTTTTGTTAGAAATATTTTTAATCGTATAGTTTGTTTAATCTAATTCTAATTCAAGGCCACCCAGAGAGTATGGGTACCTGTTGAGTCCGGTTGCTCTCAGGGTTGCCTCCTTGTATTTTAAGGGAGTTTCTCCTTTCCTTTCCTTTTTTGGTTTTGATCCTGAACATTTGTTTTGAGACAATGTCTATCATAAGAAGCACTATACAAATGAATTTGACTTGATTTGTGTTTCTCACAACAAGAATTCAAAGTTCAATAAAGTTTTGGGTGACCTTGAATTAGAATTAGATTAAACAAACTATATGAATAAAAATATTGCGATTATTATTAAAGTTGCAATTATTACATCAACTGTGCAGAAAATAGCATATAGAAACTATAGTATATTATAATACTATAGTATATCATAATATTTTGTAAATATAAACACATAATTAAAATTGTGCACATAGTTTATGAAGTTACTAGAGTTCTTCAAATGTACAGGGTGGAGCACACAGGTTTCATACCACACTGGTCAGCTGTTTAGGTCAATCATTATGGTAATATAAATAAAGACATATAAGGGTATAATTAAATTATACCAAATCAAATTAAAGACAATAAAACAGCTGCTAAATGTTTAGGCTGTTGGAGGTTAATATTTTATTAGATCAGTTTTGCAAATTTTTATATATCAAAGTTTCATTTTACTCAGTATATTTATAACTGACTTTGTGTGACACTGGCTTGGTGCTCCTCCCTTTTCTGTCTATGTGAAGGCTCTTTCTCTGTTGCTTTCTGTCTCTCTTAGGGGCTTAGATTGGGATGGTGTTTGCCTTTTGAGCCCCTCTGAAAGGGTAGTGCTTATATCTTTAGCCCAAGTGCAAATAGATCTTGTGGACGAGAGTGTCTTACCCAAGTGTGTCTCTAAGGCCTGTTGAAGCTCATGATCTTGTGTTTCATCCTAACCCTGAGTCTAACACTAGCATATCACAGCTGAAGACCATTGATTCTGGTCTTTACCGTTTGAGGGAAAAAAATCAGACTTTAGAAATTTGGTAAATTAGAAATGGCAGACACACCTGGAACTGTGACAGCTACAGATGAACCCAATGCCTTGAATGTCCTCTCTCTGCTGGAACGTGTGGCTGGGATCATTGACAATGTGCAGACATGCCAGCAACGCATGGAAGAGAGGCAGCTGGAGCTGGAGAATAATGTGAGGAGTATCCAGGCAGATGTAATAAAGCTAACTAAGGAGCACACTACTGCAAGTGAAACTGTGGAAAAGCTATTAGAGAAAACACGAAAGGTCAGCTGCCACATCAAGGATGTTCGTGTTCGTATAGAAAAGCAAAATGTACGTGTTAAGAAGGTAGAAGAGACCCAGGCTGAGCTGCTAAACAAGAACAAGTTTCGTGTAGTAATCTACCAGGTAAGTCATCACCTAAATTTTATAGAGACAGAGAGAGAGAGTACTAAAAATATTCTGAACAAAAATTGTGACAGATAAATGCTGGCTTTCAGGAAATTATTATGATTATTAGGATAATAATGAGAATGCCCCACGCTCTGCATTATTAAAATATCTATTGATTAATAAGTCAGTAAATTAATTCAATTTGTTAATGTTAATGCAGTTACAGTTAGGCCTGTTTTTATTTAACAATTGCATTTGTATGATACTGTGTATTATGTATAGATGCCTAAATAATAATTATTTTACAAGAAGTATTCTTTATGGATATAAAGCAGAAACAGTTGTCAGTGTCACCTAGTGTGTGTCTTGACTTATATGCCATACAATAAAGAAAAATAGACATAAATAAATAGTTTATAAGGACTGTTAATATATAAATCACGCCAAAATCAACTATTGTATTCCCTGATTAAGTAATGATATATTTAAACTCAATATAAATTGTCATTATACTTACACTAAACTACATTCTGTTCAATTCAATTCATAATCATTGTGATATGTTCATGTGCACTAATTAAAACACCATAGTCAAATAAATAAATAAAAAAGTTAAAAAGAACATGATATAATAACATAATAACATAATAACAGATAGGTTTAGTTTTGTTATGATTTTAGATTAACCTGAAGTACTGCTCTCCCAGTTTGTACTGTATATGTTTGCTATTTATATAGAATAGTGTTTATTATAAAATTCACATTTAGTTCATATGTTACAAACACAGTTATGCTGTAGCCATTTAAGTAACAGCTGTGATACATTGCTTTTGCATGCAGCAGCTGACGGTTATTCTGAGAAGTTACTCAGTGAAGATTCATGGCCTAATATAGTGCTGCAGAGTTTGGCACCTTGAGGATAGAGTAGGACACAGTGATTTTGCCAAGGGCATTGACACAACCCCATACCATTACAGACTCTGGTTTTTGGACTTGTTGCTGATAACAGTGTGGGTGGTCCTTTTTATCTTTGGTCTGTAGTACAAAATTGTGCACTATTATTAAACTCCCAGCCTTAGTACTTGGTGCTAACAACCCTTTGACCACATCACATGTGGAATCTTTTGCCAATTCTTCTTGTGCAAAAGCCTCCAGCGTATTAAGGTTTGATGTCTATTGAGCTGCCACTGCTTTCTTTCCACCAAAAATGTCTATTGGATTTAAATATTCCAGGATTGATTCCTTAACCAAGCTTTGGTCTCTGGGTCTCTGGGTAGTGTTCATGTAACACATCATGGCTGAAGCAAATTCCGAATCGTTATTATGTTTCTAGTGGTTACCAAGGTCATAGACTCAGGTTTTCAGTAAGATTTTAGAATATATATAGGGTGTATTATACAGTGTGAAATAATTGTGACAAGACAGTATTAACAGAATATCTTGCTACTATAACATACATCATTTATTTTCTTTGCTCATTTGCTATTTCATTTAACCAATAAAGACTTAATTTAAAGCAAAATATAGCTTTGCAGAAAAGTTTTTGGTTATAAATATTTATTGCACCAGTACACATGTACTGTAGGTCAGTATGGTAGAGTATGTGGCTTGTGGTTTCTGAGACTCTGGGTTTGATCCTTGCTTCGGGTCTGTGAGGTGTTTCCCATACTGTCATTTTTTCTCATGAGTTCCATCTGAATACTTTGGTTTTCTCTCACCTCATATTTCAGAAAAATTAGATGCAGTGAATTGCTCTTAGCTGTAATTATGTAAGAAAATGTGCACCCAGTATTTTAGGGTGGCACACATTGCTTTGGAGTGGTGCCACATCCAAAGTGAACCTAAACAGGCCGAAGCTTTTCGTAAATATAAATGAACTTATACTGTATATAAAAATATTTTTCTCCTCACAGGGTGATCATGAAGTTCCTGCTGTAGCAGCCCCAAAGGGATGTGCAGAAGGAGCAATAGGGGGTGGGGTGCCCCTGGACCCAGCTGCACCTGATATTACAATTCCTGACTCAGATGAGGAATACATGGTCGTTGAAGAAGCTGACTCCACAGCAGCCAAGCTTAAAAAGTCTGGCCTGAAACGCATTGAAAGTCTGAAGAATACCTTTTCTCGTGAAAATGTTACCAAGACCAAGGAGAATTTAGGCACCAAGGTAAATAAGCTAAGTGAGCGGATTGTGTCAGCTGAGCGCCGTGAGAAGATTCGCCTGTCAGGTGAACGTCTGAAACAGTCTGGGGAGCGCCTCAAGGAGACCATTGCCAAGAATGTTCCAGCAAAGCTCAATCCAAGGAAGGAGAGAACTGTGGCTGAGGGTCAGGAAGGGGCAGAGGGGACCACAGAGGCTGTAGCGCCCATTCCTCCCCCCAAAGGCCGTAAACTTAGTCCAGATTTGGCTAATACAGAGCCCTTACCTAAGCAGGTAGAAGCAGAAAAGGGCAAAGCAGAGGAGACAGAAGTGCCCATGTTTGACATGAAGCAGCTTTCATAAGAAGCAATTCATGTGATTTAAGACTATTTTCAGATTGGCTAACTTTTGAAACACTAAGTTATAGGCAAGAAAGCTAATAAAAAAGTTTGGAGCATAATGTGGCAAGAAATTGGTCAGTCAGAAATATTGTTGGATTATTTTTAAAAAGTCTTTAACACAAAGAAGCAGGTTTTGCGCTTTGAATGGACTCAGAAATGTAAATTATTAATATTTTATTAATAAGATGGTATAAGTCAGAGGAAATGAATAAATTGTGGAAATTTTTAAGAATGTAGGGTTGTTTTTAAGCTGTATTCCACTGTTATACAAATACATTTGCATGCAAAATTCATGTACTTGTTTTTGGCAATATTATGTTCATGCAGTTATCTTTTACTTTTTTTCATCTGATACAGCCCCTTTGAATAACCAAACCTTATTCAGATGGTTTAAAGAATCTATAAAAAGTTGTGGTGATTAACTGTTGTCTAACTGTTTTTCTTTTAATTTACTTACATTTAATCTTTTAAGTTGAAATATTAAATAGCTGGTTTGAAAATAAACTTAACAGAAAGCACTTTAAAACTGATTGATCAATCCACAATTTATCTGATTGTATGCACCAATTAGCCAAAACCATTCATCTATTATGCTATTAGTCAAAAACGTTTTGACCATGAATCCTGTGATATCTGGTATCAGGACCAGCAGGTCCTTCAACTTGTGTAGGCGGCAAAGTAGATTGTCCAACATTATGGTGCCATCTCTTCTGTGGCAAAACAATGAACACATGCCCAGCCATCTAGATAATCTTGGAGAAAGCAGGATTGAGCAGTTGACCTTTTTCAGATGCTTGATAGCCAGTTCCAATGCCCGCATGTTCAACAACGTACTGGAGGAAAGAAAGGAAAAAAAGGATGTCTCTTCAAACTTGATAAAAAAAATGGTCAATCTTTATTACAAGAAGCAGTAGCAATATACAGTGGGGCCAAAAAGTATTTAGTCAGCCACTGATTGTGCAAGTTCTTCTACTTAGAAAGATGAGAGAGGTCTGTAATTTTCATCATAGGTACACTTCAACTATGAGAGACAAAATGAGAAAAAAAATCCAGGAAATCACATTGTAGGATTTTTAAAGAATTTATTTGTAAATTATGGTGGAAAATAAGTATTTGGTCACCCACAAACAAGCAAGATTTCTGGCTCTCACAGACCTGTAACTTCTTCTTTAAGAAGCTTTTCTGTCCTCCACCTGTTACCTGTGTTAATGGCACCTGTTTGACCTCGTTATCTGTATAAAAGACACCTGTCCACAGCCTCAAACAGTCAGACTCCAAACTCAACCAAGGACACCAGGAAGAAAATTGTAGACCTGCACCAGGCTGGGAAGAGTGAATCTACAATAGGCAAGCAGGTTGGTGTGAATAAATCAACTGTGGGAGCAATTGTAAGAAAATGGAAGACATACAAGACCATTGATAATCTCCCTCGATCTGGGGCCCCACGCAAGATCTCATCCCGTGGGGTTAAAATGATCATGAGAACGGTGAGCAAAAATCCCAGAACTACACGGAGGGACCTGATGAATGACCTGCAGAGAGCTGGGACCAAAGTAACAAAGGCTACCATCAGTAACACACTACGCCGAGAGGGACTCAAATCCTGCAGTGCCAGGCGTGTCCCCCTGCTTAAGCCAGTACATGTCCAGGCCCGTCTGAAGTTTGCCAGAGAGGATATCGATGATCCAGAAGAGGATTGGGAGAATATCATGTGGTCAGATGAAACCAAAATGGAACTTTTTGGTAAAAACTCAACTCGTCGTGTTTGGAGGAAGAAGAATGCTGAGTTGCATCCCAAGAACACCATACCTACTGTGAAGCATGGGGGTGGAAACATCATGCTTTGGGGCTGTTTTTCTGCAAAGGGGACAGGACGACTGATCCGTGTTAAGGGAAGAATGAACGGGGCCATGTATCGTGAGATTTTAAGCCAAAACCTCCTTCCATCAGTGAGAGCATTGAATATGGAACGTGGCTGGGTCTTCCAGCATGACAATGATCCCAAACACACCGCTCGGGCAACGAAGGAGTGGCTCCGTAAAAAGCATTTCAAGGTCCTGGAGTGGCCTAGCCAGTCTCCAGACCTCAACCCCATAGAAAATTTGTGGAGGGAGTTGAAAGTCCGTGTTGCCCAGCGACAGCCCCAAAACATCACTGCTCTAGAGGAGATCTGCATGGAGGAATGGGCCAAAATACCAGCTACAGTGTGTGCAAACCTGGTGAAGACTTACAGGAAACGTTTGACCTCTGTCATTGCCAACAAAGGTTATGTTACAAAGTATTGAGTTGAAATTTTGTTATTGACCAAATACTTATTTTCCACCATAATTTACAAATAAATTCTTTAAAAATCCTACAATGTGATTTCCTGGATTTTTTTTCCCTCATTTTGTCACTCACAGTTGAAGTGTACCTATGATGAAAATTACAGACCTCTCTCATCTTTCTAAGTAGGAGAACTTGCACAATCAGTGGCTGACTAAATACTTTTTGGCCCCACTGTACATGGCTGTAACTCGGGTTCAGCGGAGCTGGACTGAACACCCACTAACTGAAGAACACACCATATATACAGTACATTTAAAAATAATTATTTAAGCTCTTCCTCTGAAGGATGTGATGTCAATTGTGTATTACCAAAAGGAGTGCAGACAATATGGAACTGTCACCTCAGTTCTAATTGTGTTTTGTCACTTTCATGTCTAGGTCAATTTCGTCTGTCTGTAAAGGTTGTTCATCACTCATTATAATAATACCTTTAAGTTTATTAGAACTTCTGGTTCCCAGAGTGAGAGCTGTTGCAGCTCTTCCTGTTCTCTTTTGTATCCTAAATAATGCCATTGAGTGCCAGTCATTTCAGGTTCGTACTGTAAATCAATCAATGACTGGTAAGCCAGTCATTTCAGGTTCATACTGTAATTCTTACACTAGCATGCTAAATATCTAGACCTGTCGGTGACTCAAAATCATGCAGTGTAAAAAGTGTTGCGATCAGGCAATGAGTGCGGAGTCAAGCTACAACCAATAAGAACTGTTAAACTGTGAACTGTGGAACGACTTGATCTGAGCGGATTAAGAAATATCTAGCATGCTAAATATCTGGACCTGTCGGCAAATCAAATCCTGTATTATGACAAGTATTGAGATCAGGTTATGATTGGCAGTGAATGTGATGTTAAACCACAGCATCTGCTAAATGCAAAAAATGTAAATGTCAGATGCAGTAGTATGCTCTGGCTCCTTACCAGTTTTGAGCAGTGGCGAAACCTACAGAAGGTTATTGTTACTGAACTGCATGATGTCTAAATGGCGCTCAAAATACAACACTGCTTTTGTAGATAACTGGTCTACTTTTGAGGGGAGGCCTGATCTTTTGAAGTGGGACAGTGTCAACCCCTCGTGGGAGGGTCCTTTTTTAAAAAATTTTGTAGCATAGCTGGTAGGCTCTATGGTGTCAGTGTAGCCACAGATAGTGGTAATTGACTATCCAAAGCTGAGAGCAGGCAGCAGACAAGCTAAACCAGGGGTCATCAAACTATGGCCCGATGCTTTCATTTGACCGGCCCCTTTAACCACAGTAGCAATACATGTTGTCTGGCCCCTGTTCATCTTTAAACTCACAGTATTATAGAGGGAAAAAAATAACAGAAAAAACAAAAATCGGCCACCTGGAGTCTCCGTAGATTATACGGCAGCGATCCAACGGGTGGCGCTCCAAGCATGGTGGGTTCGGCGAGAGGAGTGATTGTGCGTATCAATAGAGAGATGACTGACCGCAGCAACTGCACTGTGTTGCAAAGCAGTTAAATGGAATTTCATTATGAAAATCGTTGTGTCCTGTGTTGATTTCATTAAAACTAATGCTCTTAACTACATGCAGATTCAGAAATTATTGTCCTGTTTGGACGCAAACAATTTTACTTGGTATACGACCTTTGTTTGGAATACGACTCGCGTGCTAGAACTTGTACGGGTCAAAATGAGTCACAACACCGCACGCTACTCTTGTTTACCTCTCGCGAGACAAAGCCACGAGCGTTAACGGTGTGCCGTATTGCTAGGCAACATGAGAACATAACATTCGCAAATTATTACACTATTTCTTGGACGAAACACCCGTTTAATGATCAGGATTACTGTTTATATTAATCTGGACATTTCCATGTATAGTACATGACTTAAAATAGTGTTCAACCAAGTTTGTACTTTTTCTTTTCAGTGGCGTATTAATATGGAATGATGTGAGGTGGTCACAGGTGCGCTTATATCGGTGATTTTACAACGGCTTCGAACGCGGCTCAGCCAATCAGATTTTAGGACCGGAACTATCCGTTTTATACATTATTTTATACAACTCCATCAACGTATAATATGCCAATAACAATAGGATTTTTTTTTATGGGAACGGATTAATCATTTTCCCTTTATTTCTAATGGGAAGAATTTGTTTGGTATACGTCCTGTTTGGTATGAATCCAAGGATCTGGAACGGATTAAGGAACCACTGTACCTGTGAGCAGACTTTATCGAAGTTTAAACACCTTAAATCTCCAACCAGATTCAGACTCATTCATCAACACTTATTACCTATTATGACTGGCAGTAACAAATATGGAACCTGATGCTTACTGTCTCGTCAGGCAAAAGCAGACTCACAGTTCACACTGATTTTTGGGGAAACACTGTATGAGTTGGGATAATGGAAATGATTAAAATAAATAAAATGTCTGCATTATCATTATGAAGTAAAATTATACTACAGTTATACACAGCAGACAATACATCCAGTATACATAGTAAATAGCTTTTTTTGGGGTGTGTTTACTATTTCATCTGCGGTCCGGCCCCCTGAAACACTGAAGAACAGTAATCCCCTGAGCTAAACTGACAGTCTGCAGCAGACGTTACCTATAACTTTCTAGGTCTAACTATTTAAACGGTGTGTCTGTTTACCATGCCATTTGTAAACAACACATTTTTTCAACAACACAAGTAATTTGTAATAAGCTAATTATCTAGATTAAAATAAAAACAACTATAAAGTGAGATTAAGGTTAGGGGTATTAACTTTAAGCTCTCTTGCATCTAAAACCATAATTGTAAATGAATTTGTGCATGATCGTTTAAGGTCTTGCCACAGCATCTTAATAGGATTCAGGTCAGAACTTTGTCTCAACCACTCCACTACCTGGTCCTATGTGAAAAAGGGGATTGCCACCAAAAATTTAACTGCAGTTGACAATTGATTTAGGTTTTACAAGCCACACACAGGCATGATTACTGTCAGACCTGTTGAATCTAATCATTGCTTAGGTAGAACCTATCTGACAAGCAGGCTAGGAAGCAGACTAGAAAGTCTCAGCACATTTTAAAAAGATTCAAATACATATGCATATATATTTCATAATGACTATTGTTGTGCCTTTTTGACAACGTGTGATGTGTTGAGTGACCAGGTGAAATCCTCACCTATGTGGACGCCGAGGAACTTGAAGTCGCTCACCCTTTACACCGTTGTCCCCTAGATGCTCAGTGGTGTGTGCACTCTACTCCCCCGTCAAGTCAATGACCATCTCCTTGGTCTTGCTAACATTGAGGGAGAGGTTGTTAGTAGTGCTCCACTCTGTGAGCATCCTCACTTCCTTCCTGTATGGGTTCTCATCATCGTTGGTGATGCTGCTTACTGTGATGTTGTTGGCAAACTTGATGATGGTGTTGGAGCTGTGTTTTGTGATCTTATGCAGTCATAAGTGTACAGTGTGTACAGCATGGGTGAGAGGACGCAACCTTGTGGGCATCCTGTGCTGAGTGTGAGGACGGGAGAGGTGTGGTCGCCCATCCTAACTGATTGTGGTCTGGAGGTAAGAAAGTCCATAATCCAGCTGCATATTGTGTGACTAATCCCAAGTGTGCTCAATTTATTTTATGTCAGCAGCAAAGAACAGCAGTCAGGCTCTAATTGCTTAATTTATAAAACTGCTTATTCACAGTGGAATCATCCATTTTGACCTTATAGGAGGCAGGCAAGTCCTGAAGGTTTTTAGATGTTTATTTGAGTTCCAGGAAAAATCTTGGTATGTCTGTCTTTTCTGGGATTATTCATGAGTGTTCCAAGATTTTTTCATTTCATCAGAGATAAAAGCACTTACTCTTTAAATCTTTTTTTTTGCACAGAGCACTTTTGTGTTGAATAAAGATATTTTCTTCAATAAAATATAATTTAAAACTATTTTTGTGTTTAGATCTTCTTTCCAAATTAGTCCTATAAATCGGAAAGACATGTTGGAGACTTTAATATTCATTATGAAAATAAGCATGAGCCACTTAAACCTGCATTTGATTTTATTTTAAAATATATTCGTATCACCCAGAATGTAATGCAACCTACTCACCACTGTAAACATATCTTAGACTTGACATAGACAACCTGGTTATTTTTACCACAAAATGACTCAATCTTAGATCACTCTCTTTTAATACATGAACTGTGTTTGTCTAATTATGTTTGTCTACCACATTGCTATCAATTTAAGCACACTGTTATGTCTGCAACTGCAGCTGCGTTCATTACCAGTCTACCAGAATTAACGACAAAGTAACCAACAAAGCCCAAAAAGCTTGAACAGGTAACCCAACACAGAGAGTCCATATTTCACACAACCCTAGATAATGTAGCAAAATTAAAACAATTAGAAAGAAAAAGCTTGCTCCATGTTATAATGATCGCACACATGCTCTAAAACAAGCTGCAATTAAGAGTGCAAATGGCAGCCCACTACATTAAAAGTGTATAAGCTAGCATGGAAAGATGCCTTAACTGAGCGTTAACATGCCCTTCTTAAAGCCATGTCTTTATATTTAATAAAGAATAATAAGAATATTCCTAGTTTATGTAACAGGTATGATTCTAAATACTGCTACTCTACTAGGGCCAAATCTAGGTTCGGTGTAGAGGTAGCAATAATAACAGATGACTGAGACCAAAGTCAAATGACAGGGAATATTTACGTTTAATTTAAGTAGCAATGTTAAATTCACAACTTTACAACTTGTAAGAAAATGAAAGGAGTAAATAGACAAACAAAAAAAACGTGTTTGAATTAGATTTCTTGTGTGTGTGTCAGTGTATTGTTTCAGTTCAATCCCAGTGGTATTGTTTCAATTCAGTCCCAGTGGTATTGGGTAAATGTTACTTGTTAAGTCCTGGTGGAGTTTCAATCCTCTGCATGCAACTGACTCGTCTTTGGTTGGCTCGCCACTCCTTACTGGAGAAATCAAAATCATGGAAGTTCGTCGAAGCCACAGAAAGAGGCTCCACAATCCAAAAACCTGACCTGTACATTAAACAGGCAATCAATTGAGTGTTTCGTATCAGGGTTGCCAACTCTTTGTCAAATGTTTACATAAACACAATGGAAGTAAAATTAAAAGAAGAATCTGTGATTTACATTAAATCAAATAGCTTCACAAATCATACAAATTAAGTACAATAAAATATTAATAGCATTTATATTGGTTTCCCTGTACATTTAAGATCACCCTTTTTTCCTTTTTAAATGAATATCAAAACGCATCCATAACCATTTTAACAAAGTAAACAACTTCTCACGAACTGTAAACAAACCAAACAAGCACCCTTGCATCTTCACCATTCTGGAATTTCCACTCGGCACAGCGAGGAATAACGCGGTGCCGCCATTTTTATATGAACAAGATCAATTAAAACAAACATGTTATATATCTCCCAAAATATAACATAAAATGCTAAAATTAGGCAATATTTATGCATCACACCATAAAACTGTAAAGACTTCACATTAAATACATTCAGCATGTTCTTTGTTAACTTTTCCAATTCAAGAATTCCTCTTACCAAAGCTCTCCTATGACAACAACATGAAGAAATCAGGATGTAGGATCTCCTCACATGTACGCGCTAGTTCAAGGTTTAGTTCTAGCTGTTTTATTTATTCTTTTAAGGGAGTGCCGTAGATCATCACAGCCGTGATGTTATTCGCGATAACACACTCCCTCTCGTGTTCTATTGCTTTTATACAACAGTTTTTACAAAATAAAGAAAGAAAATAAATCAAAGAAGCCCTGAATTTCATATTAAATATGCTTTAATATTGACAATACCTTCCGCCAAAAAGTAGTTCCACAACGAATATAAAGTTTAACACTACAAAGCAGACATCCCAAGTTGCAAAAACTCATTTCAGGGAGGTAAGAACAAGAAGAAGAAGAAAGCAAGAACCTCCGAAGGGAAAAAAAGAAATAAAAAAACCTCTCGCACACACCAAAGGCTATGGATGAAAACAGAACTACTAGGAGCTGCTAACTGGCTTAACTAACTGTTCGCGTTACAAACACATTAATGTTCCCTAAATAGTGCACTAGATTGTGTATCAGATCATGGATATATGTTCCCTATATAGTGCACTAGATAGTGAATTAGACAATTGGTTATGTTCCCTACACAGTGCGCTAGATTGTATATCAGATAACGGATTTAAAACGCGACCGGGAAAAAAAGGCTGTGTTGCCTGCGTGCGCGTTTGTGTGCATGAAGCTTGTCGTTAAAGGCAACACGTCAGCGGAGTAATACCATTGTGGTGTGAAAAGACCGTGCTGTTATCACGAATATCAGCACGTTTAGAACGCTTCTCAACCAATCAGATTGTAAGGTCGGAACTATCTGTTGTATAATCCCCGATAAACGCACACCTATGATCACCTCACATCATTCCATATTAATACGCCACTGAAAAGAAAAAGTTAATGTTATGTTCGCCCTCATGTTGCCTAGCAACACTGTTAACGGACTATGTGATTTCGCGGAAGAATGCTTTTTGTAAGTGTTTTTGTAAATAAAAACATTTATTTATTGAACATTGTTGTATTTTATTATATTTTATGTTGACCGCCGTTTTATAAAAGCAATAAGCCACTCGAGACCGTGCGTTACTGCTATGATTTTATCACGGGAAAGACGTTTTAGGCACTCCGCTTCGCGTCGTGCCAAAACGACCTTCCCCGTGATAATTAAGCAATAGAACACGAGAGGGAGTGTGTTATCGCGAATAACATCATGGCTGTGATTCGGTCGCAGGCACAAGCCGAAGGCGAGTGCTGTAGATCATCACAGCCAGGGATGGACTGGCCATCGGGAGGGTCGGGAGTTTTCCCGGTGGGCCACTCTATGTGGGCCGCTGAGGGAGTGAAAAATAAATTGTTTTAAATATTCCTGAATAATAATCCTGAAGTGTGCATTGGCCCACCACAGTATCCTCACTGCATGTCCATTGGCCAATCACAGAAATGTCCCTCCCCAGGATAAACCGTAATCACAAGCACCAGTACTATGAATAAGTGCGAGATAGAGAAAGGCTCGAAAAAGCGTAAAGGAGGTGCAGAAAAAGCCCGTGATAAAAAACAGAAAAAGCTGCAAGCAGATGCAGAAAAGTGCAGGAAACTGGACAACCTGTTTGGCAGTGAGGAACTACAGCATAGCCAAAGAGTAGAAAAGTAAAAGTTAGTGTTCAGTGACTCTGCTTCGTTAGTAACGCCATTTAAGAAGAGACTGTGGGCCCATCTCAAATGTCGCCTATGCCCTACTTAGGGTACTTCCTAACAGTACAAAACATTTCTTTTAACAGTCACTGAATGATTAATAAGTAGTTATCTAAGCTACTGTTGGATATCAGGGGCTTTAAACCAGCCGTTTTAAGGACGATTTTTGTAAAAGTTCTATGATATCATGTCCAACATAGTGCACTACATAGGGCGGTGGATATAATTTGAGATGGTACCATTAGTCTCTGCTCTTCAGAAAAAGTAAACACTATCTTGTCCTCTATAATACAGAAAGGAAAATGCAGTTGTTCAGGAAATTTTTTAGAGTGATTATGTGCATAGCTCACATGGTTAATTTCCCTTGTCAACATATAAAATATTTATTTCTTTGCTCATTGCAATGCACTAATTTGGAACAAACGTGAATCACGTGTGAATAAAAGTGCGAAAAAAGCATATTTACCAGTGTTAAAGGTTTAATGAAAGAAAGGTTTAATTTTATTTCTTGCGGTTTAATGAGACAGGATGGGGAAATCCAATAGAACCATTTAAGAAATTGTAAATTTTATGTGTGTGATAGATGGATAGAACTATTAATCCCAAAGGAAAGTGTTGGAAATATATACAGTGTATCACAAAAGTGAGTACACCCCTCACATTTCTGCAGATATTTAAGTATATCTTTTCATGGGACAACACTGACAAAATGACACTTTGACACAATGAAAAGTAGTCTGTGTGCAGCTTGTATAACAGTGTAAATTTATTCTTCCCTCAAAATAACTCAATATACAGCCATTAATGTCTAAACCACCGGCAACATAAGTGAGTACACCCCTTAGTGAAAGTTCCTGAAGTGTCAATATTTTGGGTGGCCACCATTATTTCCCAGAACTGCCTTAACTCTCCTGGGCATGGAGTTTACCAGAGCTTCACAGGTTGCCACTGGAATGCTTTTCCACTCCTCCATGACGACATCACGGAGCTGGCGGATATTCGAGACTTTGCGCTAGAGGGTATTATTTAGAGGGTATTATTTTAATTTCCCAACAACTATAATTTTAATTTCTTAACAGTTCACTATTATTTTAATTTCCTAACAATTCCCCCCTTGGGAATATAAAATATTCCCACACTTAAATTGGACAGAGAAAACACCCTGACCAAACTGTACATCACTGGGTGCCTGCTAGGTTACATGGTCACAGTGACTGAAGAACAATAAAACAGCTGTTATGCAAACTAATAAAAATCAAAGAAAACAAACCCTAATCCATAAGCTAGACTCCTCAGAATGTCAGAGCCCCGAACTTACTCACTGGCATGAACCATGTCTTTGACGAACCAGAGTGGGCCAGCCACCTCCACTCAGTTAGTTTTGACATTACATGGTTATGAGATCAGCTCAAAAGACTCTTAGTTCCATGAAGTACAACATATGCAAATGTGCTTTGATTAACACCTTTAATAGCAGGTGCGGTGTATGTGTGCAGTATGTGCTTATGTGTATGCAATTAACCTTAATAAACTAATGTTATGTATATGAAAATCAGTGTCTTGAGCTAAGCATTTCAAAACTAAATAAGAAAAAGCAACAATAACAACAACATTAATTTTTTGGCTTTCTCTCTTCACTCAAGTCAAGTCAACTTTATTTATATAGCGCTTTTTACAGTAGACATTGTCTCAAAGCAACTTTACTAAATCCAGGACCAACAGATACAAAAAACCCCTGTTGAGCAAGCCGAGGGCGACTGTGGCAAGGAAAAACTCCCTGAAAATTACAGGAAGAAACCTTGAGAGGAACCAGACTCAGCAGTTGTCACTCCTTGTTGTGGACCCTCTATCGATCAGCTGGAAGACCTGTGAACAAAACACAATCCTACTTCTTAAGCCCACCCCCCTTCCAACTCCTTCCAGTCTTCAGGATCAGGTGGACTCCTCAAGAGCAATTCAGTGACATGTCTATCCTGAGTAGTAGGGTCTCCTTTCCTTATCACACTTACAATAAATTTCTCGGTTAAGGTTCTTAAGCATGGAACACAACAACAACCGCATACTACCAAGATTGATAGTCCTACACAAACTGCCATAGCTAGTTGTGTAATCAAACCTCTCCATGAGCCAAAAACGTTCTCCATCCATTGGGTGAATTGGTTAGTAATACCTGAATTTTCTTTCCATTCTTTGGACAATGCTTTTAGACCTTCCAATGCTCTTGAGACTGTACCATCAGGTGCTGTTATTAGGGATAAAAGTACAACAAGAGGTCCCTACAACTTGGCAAACTCCTCCTTTTTCAGCCAGGAGCATATCCAGAGCCATTCTGTTTTGGATGGTCATCAGAGATGTCTTTTCAATTGATCTCTTAGTCCGTCAATGGCTTGGATGCTAAAATTCACAAATCTTTGTTGATTATAGTATAAGTAATTAATCCAATCAACATTTTTATTAATTGTAGCCCACCAAAAGAACACACTCTCAAAGCCAGATGCTATTTGATTTCTGGCCTTGAATTCATCAGGCACCCCCCTTGGGACACCTATACGATCGATCCAGACAGTCTTGTCGAAGGAGCCTCCAGGTTTGACTTCTCGGGTGACTCTGTGATGTCTCATCACATCTGCAGGGTCTACAACTCCTTTTTGCTTGTAGATTCAATCCTGAGAGTGATGTGCTGGTCCAGTCGTTAAAACGACTGGGCTGTAGAACTAAATTCATAACTATGGTAGTGATTATGACAATATTTATAATACTGGTGGCCACAGTATTTGGAATTGAGCACCTAGTGACACCAGCAGCTAAAAGTAATGACACAAAACAAACTCAGGCTAAAAGCTATCTAACTACAGTGTATCACAAAAGTGAGTAAAAATTTTATTATATCTTTTCATGGGACAACACTATAGAAATAAAACTTGGATATAACTTAGAGTAGTCAGTGTACAACTTGTATAGCAGTGTAGATTTACTGTCTTCTGAAAATAACTCAACACACAGCCATTAATGTCTAAATGGCTGGCAACATAAGTGAGTACACCCCACAGTGAACATGTCCAAATTGTGCCCAAAGTGTCAATATTTTGTGTGACCACCATTATTATCCAGCACTGCCTTAACCCTCCTGGGCATGGAATTCACCAGAGCTTCACAGGTTGCTACTGGAATCCTCTTCCACTCCTCCATGATGACATCACGGAGCTGGTGGATGTTAGACACCTTGAACTCCTCCACCTTCCACTTGAGGATGCGCCACAGGTGCTCAATTGGGTTTAGTCCATCACCTTTACGTTCAGCTTCCTCAGCAAGGCAGTTGTCATCTTGGAGGTTGTGTTTGGGGTCGTTATCCTGTTGGAAAACTGCCATGAGGCCCAGTTTTCGAAGGGAGGGGATCATGCTCTGTTTCAGAATGTCACAGTACATGTTGGAATTCATGTTTCCCTCAATGAACTGCAGCTCCCCAGTGCCAGCAACACTCATGCAGCCCAAGACCATGATGCTACCACCACCATGCTTGACTGTAGGCAAGATACAGTTGTCTTGGTACTTCTCACCAGGGCGCCGCCACACATGCTGGACACCATCTGAGCCAAACAAGTTTATCTTGGTCTCGTCAGACCACAGGGCATTCCAGTAATCCATGTTCTTGGACTGCTTGTCTTCAGCAAACTGTTTGCGGGCTTTCTTGTGCGTCAGCTTCCTTCTGGGATGACGACCATGCAGACCGAGTTGATGCAGTGTGCTGCGTATGGTCTGAGCACTGACAGGCTGACCTC
Source organism: Trichomycterus rosablanca (assembly GCF_030014385.1). NCBI lineage: Eukaryota > Metazoa > Chordata > Actinopteri > Siluriformes > Trichomycteridae > Trichomycterus > Trichomycterus rosablanca. The sequence goes on along the minus strand of NC_085990.1, from coordinate 22,304,746 downwards.
CCACATCTTCAACCTCTGCAGCAATGCTGGCAGCACTCATGTGTCTATTTTTTAAAGCCAACCTCTGGATATGACGCCGAACACGTGGACTCAACTTCTTTGGTCGACCCTGGCGAAGCCTGTTCCGAGTGGAACCTGTCCTGGAAAACCGCTGTATGACCTTGGCCACCATGCTGTAGCTCAGTTTCAGGGTGTTAGCAATCTTCTTATAGCCCAGGCCATCTTTGTGGAGAGCAACAATTCTATTTCTCACATCCTCAGAGAGTTCTTTGCCATGAGGTGCCATGTTAAATATTCAGTGGCCAGTATGAGAGAATTGTACCCAAAACACCAAATTTAACAGCCCTGCTCCCAATTTACACCTGGGACCTTGACACATGACACCAGGGAGGGACAACGACACATTTGGGCACAATTTGGACATGTTCACTGTGGGGTGTACTCACTTATGTTGCCAGCTATTTAGACATTAATGGCTGTGTGTTGAGTTATTTTCAGAAGACAGTAAATCTACACTGCTATACAAGCTGTACACTGACTACTCTAAGTTATATCCAAGTTTCATGTCTATAGTGTTGTCCCATGAAAAGATATAATGAAATATTTGCAGAAATGTGAGAGGTGTACTCACTTTTGTGATACACTGTATCTACCAATGTCTTGAGATACTACCTGCATCCCCGCTTTTTGACACATGGTCTCGACCATGTGGCAAACTATCTTAATCTACAATCAATTTTTTGGGAAGACGGTTTACCAGTTGGACCATACCAAACCTCGTCCTTTTTGTTACACCCAGCTCGCTTCCACTTGGCCTTTTCTTCCACCTTGGTGATGGACTCGATGGTTGTCAGGTCAGCTGAAACAGAAATCATTTTTCCACAACAAAAAATATTTATCTACTGTACATTTCACTGCTGTCTTTTCCTGGCCATGTTTGCTCTGTTGTTGCCCTGTGAAATGGAATCAGAACATGAAGTGTGAGCTTCACATTTACATACATCAACAGCATTTGGAAAATAGGATTCCATCCAGGAGTGCAGAAATCAGGTTGTGATGTGTGATAGGTTTACCTAAATCGGTCAAAAAGCCTCATTTACTACTTCAAATTTATATCTACTGACAGTAAAAATGTTAGCAATTTTTCCCTTCAGCCAATTTACAATGCTACTAATTCATCAGCTTGAGCTGCTAGATGAGATGTTAGTGATTTTGCTTTAATGGTTTCAATTTTTGTCATTACATCATACCCCACACAGCTTCCTCCTGTTTCTGTGCTTCTGTATGAAGATTCATCAACAAACAGCTCCATATCTGGATTTTGCAGTTTCCTGTAAATCTGGTCTAGGAAAGCAAACTTCATTAACGACATTAAAACAATCATTTGTTTCACCTTCATTTTCTGTAGGAAGAAAAGTATCAGGATTAAATTCATTACATATTTCAGTGTAATATTAGGCATTTCGAATAATACATTGTTATACCTCCGCCATCTGGCTGCCGTCATGTTATCAATTTTTTGTTTCTTTGTTTAGCAATTGAGAAACATAGTCAACCAACAAGGTCAAATTTCAGTAACTTACTAAGTTTATTAAATAATTTACCACTTTTTTATTCAGCTGGCACAGCTCTCAAACACATTGGAGACCTGCTTCTATAAGGTGTAATTTAGCTAAAATATAATAATTCATTGGTCTTAGTTTACCTCCATGACCCTTAAGTAATACTGCCGTCATACATCTTGTTGTCTTCAGAGATCTTTTTTTTTTTTTTTTTTTTTGATGTTTCAAAGGCCTTGTCCGCTTCGATGTTCCAACTAAGTGCACTGTGGGCCTGTAGGCCCTTCCCATCAGCAATTTCGCTTAAGGGAGCCTCGAGGACTTCAAACTTAGGGATGAAAGTTCTGCAATAAAATCACATACCTTAGAAAGACATTATTACATTTTTGTGATTAACATCGGGTTTTTTTTCCGAATGGCTTCTATTCTGCTATTTTCTAATCTTTTACCTTTAACAGAGATCAATTAACCTAGGAATTCATCTTCTTCATGTTTTACTAACTGTAATTTTAAAAGGCTGTTTTTTATCTTTGCTAGGTGACAATAGCTTCACTGTGTCATTTTCACATTGCTCATTCACTGGAGCTGCCAACAAACAATCATTCACTGTTGACCTTTTGGACACAACCAATAATGTCCTTTGTACACATTTGTACACAACTCAACTGTCCTCTTCTCATGAGAGACATAGATCAACTTAATACAGAAATCAGCTTATAAATTTTGCTTATTCTCAATCACCAAAGTATCCACAATGTCTGTTCAACCATCACACGACAACAGTTCCAACACTCAAGAACCCAAATCACTCCAGTGATCATTACAACCTTTATACACTGGCCTGTTTGGGACGCAGCCTTTTTTGTAAATCAGGTGTGGTTAGCCTTCACTTTGTTGCCACTCATAATTCAGATCATACCCAGTTATCATAAAGCGCTTCACTATTATCATTAGGCACGGCTTGTCGAGCTGTAGAGTGGGTCACTGGTCTAAAATCATGCCTTTTTCTGTCTGAGTGGACTGAGCGTTCATCTTCCTCAGAAACCTCAGACATTTCAGCATTATAAGATTCTCCATCAGGGTTTGTAACGGAGGCGTTAAGGGAGGGCTGTGGTGTTCTTGTCTTCCTGCTTTTAGTTTTTCTTTTTGGTTCCTCCTCCTCTCTGAGTCTGTCAGCTCTACTTCCTCTTTGTGCCTCATTCTGTTTTTGTGAAGTTGTGAGCTCCTTCACCGCACATTCGGTTTTGCAGGCTATTTCTTGTAATTTGTCTCTCATCTCTTGAAACGCTTCTACGAGTTCTGCTTGGTTTTGAAAAAACTCTGTAACAGCTCCCCCAGTAATTTCAATGGTCATGTTAGGAGCAGGTTTAGTTTCACACACTTGGCTGTCACTGCCTACAATAAACACACGTGTATGTTCCTGTAGAGTTTTCACTTTTACTTTACTACATTTCCTAAAGAAATTGTGTACTTTTACTCCGATACATTTACCATATGTAAATTCGTTACTCGTTACTATGAAATAAAACGACAAGATGCTTTTAGACAGAGGTGTAAAGTAACGAATTACATTTACTCACGTTACTGTAATTGAGTAGATTTGATGAGTAATTTGTAATTTTTAAAGTAGTTTTTAAAATAGGTAATTTTACTTTTACTCAAGTACATTTTGACACAAGTATTTTACTTCGCTACATTGGAAAACTCCCCGTTACTGAGTAAAAAATTAAATGCTGGGAAAAAAAACTAATTGTCTGAATTAAATAAATAAAATTGGCGCGGATGCGCCGGTGCACGGATGCTCGAGCGCGGAATTTCCACTTGAGCCTATCGTTGGAAGATGGCTGGTGCCGAGACAGACGAGCAAGAGATGGAGGACATGGAGAAGGTTGAGGATTGCCAAGCAGAGAAATTGAATTCCGCTGGAGGAGAGGAATCGGAAAGCGAAGGAAATCCTTGGCCATATCTAAGCCAGTTCTTTGTTTTCAAACGCAAACGAGGCAATAACGTTCTCATGCAATGCAAAATGTGCCTGCCCCGCCGGACAGAGCTGTCAGCTTTCAAAACTTCCACATCAAACCTGCGAAAGCATGTGGTGGTAAGTAGAGTACATGTATATTTGCCTGTGTATCCCAAATGTTATATTTATTGTTTGGTTAAAATCTTCCTCCATGTAAAATGTGCCTTCATGATATCAATTCGTTTAACCGCCTAGCATCCATAAGCTACTGATAACGTTTCAAATGAAGACGCCTAAATTAATTTAATCACCTCACATTTACAAATTGGTTTTATCAGAACGAAAGTCAGAAATAATACGAGTGTATGATTTTAGATATAATTTGTTTAATTAAATTTATAATAGACTAGCTCCTGGGTTGTTAGCTGTAGCACAGACTACAGCTTTGGCTAGACAGTGATAAAAAATACAGCTAGATTGGGAATGCAAGCTTTGCAGACCTTTGAGAATGTTCATTAAATGTGACGTTAAAATGTTAGAAGTCAAGTAAAGTCAAGTCAACTTTATTTATATAGCGCTTTTTACAATATACATTGTCTCAAAGCAACTTTACAAAATCCAGGACCAACAGATACAAAAACCCCTGTTGAGCAAGCCGAGGGCGACTGTGGCAAGGAAAAACTCCCTGAAAATTACAGGAAGAAACCTTGAGAGGAACCAGACTCAACAGGGCCCATCCTTCTTGGGTGGTCTGGAGGATACTTTAAATAAATACACGATTTACACAAATCATACAAACACAGAATTGAATGATCTAAAAGTCATACAGTGGTAATAAATAGATAAATAAACAATTAAATAATAATAGAGTTGTTATCCGCTCTAGTCTTCAATAAAGTCTGTAGTGATTTCTTGTCGTTGCAATTACTCCAGACCCGTCACATCTGACAGGAGCAGCATCGTTGTCCCGGCAGTCTCGACTTTAATCCTTAACCTCGGCGGGTAAACAGGTTTCCATCAGAATGCCCTCGGGGTAAAACAACAGAGAATGTAGTTAATAATGTACAAGGCTAGTTGACAAACAGTTTTACAGAGAGTTTTAGACTCCGGCAGCCCTAATTATTACAGCATAACTAAAAGGGAGAGCGAGCAGGTAACAAGGTCATGAAGGCTTTCACAGGACATCAGCGCCCACCTCTCCTACCCAAACCAGAGTGATTGGACAAGAGAGGCAGAACGACAGCGACCCAACATCCCTGATCACCACAAGTTTCTATGACCAAGAACCCCCAAGCTCTGCGCCTTTGTCGATATTAATCAAAAGCCTGAGAAAATAAATATGTTTTCAGTTTAGACTTAAACATTGAGACTGTGTCCGAATACCGAACAGAGGCAGGAAGATTATTCCAAAGTTGTGGAGCTTTGTAAGAAAATGCTCTTCCACCAGCTTTGGTCTTTTTAATTTTAGGAACTATAAGTAACCCTGCATCTTGTGAACGAAGTGGACGTGCTGGGTTGTAGTAATTAATAAGCTCACTCAGATACTGTGGAGCCAGACCATGTAGCACTTTATAGGTTAGTAAAAGTATTTTGTAATCAATGCGAAATTTAACTGGCAGCCAGTGTAGAGATGATAGAACAGGAGTGATATGATCAAATTTTTTAGTTCTAGTTAGCACTCGAGCTGCTGCATTTTGAACTAACTGGAGTTTGTTTAAGGATCTACCAGAGCATCCAGTTAGAAGAGCATTACAATAATCTAACCGAGAAGTTATAAACGCATGGATCAGTTTTTCGGCGTCATTAACAGATAGTATATTTCTTATTTTAGAGATATTACGCAAATGATAGAAAGCAACTCTAGTAATATTATTAATGTGTGTATCAAAGGAGAGATCTGAATCTATTGTGACACCTAAGTTTTTTACATCTGGGCTGGGAGTAACAGAGAACGTGTTTAAGTTTAGCACCAGGTTAGACAACTTGTCTCTTGCAGCTTTAGAGCCAACAAGTAAAACCTCAGTTTTATCTGAATTAAGTAAAAGAAAATTACACGACATCCAGTTTTTTATGTCGTTTACACAATCTTCTATCTTACTGATTGTGTCAGTATCATTTGGTTTGGCTGATATATACAGCTGTGTGTCATCTGCATAGCAGTGAAAGTTTATGCCATGTTTATGAATAATTTCACCTAGTGGAAGCATATAGAGTGTAAATAATAGCGGTCCAAGTACCGACCCCTGTGGAACACCACACTTTACTTTTGTAGTTTCTGAGCATTTATTATTTACATAAACGAATTGCGAGCGGTCAGTCAAATATGATTGAAACCAAGAGAGTGCGAGTCCTTTAACACCTACTGTATTTTCTAGCCTCTCCAGTAAAATGTTATGATCGACCGTATCAAACGCTGCACTAAGATCTAATAGAACAAGAAAAGAGACACATCCATTATCAGAAGACATTAACAACTCGTTAACTACTCTAATTAATGCGGTTTCGGTACTATGGTTGGGTCTAAATCCTGATTGAAATTTTTCATGAATACAATTTTCATTCAAATAAGAACATAACTGTTTGGAAACGACTTTTTCTAATATCTTTGAGACAAAAGGAAGGTTTGAAATTGGCCTATAATTAGATAAAACATGTGGATCAAGATTAGGTTTTTTAATCAGGGGTTTAATAACAGCACTTTTAAACAATTCAGGTACGTACCCAAGGCTAAGGGATGCATTGATTAATGTAAGCAGGGGCTCTACAATAGCTGGGAGTAAATCTTTAAGTAAACGAGTTGGAACAGGATCGAGTATACACGATGATGACTTCGATGATTTAATCAACACAGTTAGTTCATTTTGGGAGATTGGATTAAAGGAATTTAGTTGGATTAACTCGTTACTATTATCACCAATGCTGCTCGGAGTGAGTCCATACTTAACATTGGCAAGTGACACACTCTGACTCTGAAGTCGTATTTTTTCTATTTTGTCATTAAAGAATTTTAAAAAATCATCACTGGTACAGTCAGGCGGTATATTAGATTCAGTTTCATTGACGTTTTTAGTTAATTTGGACACTGTCTCAAAAAGGAATCTAGGATTGTTTTTATTTTTCTCTATTAGGGATGAATAATATACAGATTTAGCTTTTATAAGTGCATGTTTATACTCAGTTAGAGCATCTTTCCAAGCAATCTTATACACCTCCAGTGTAGTGTGACGCCACTTACGTTCTAATTTCCGTGCTGCTTGTTTAAGTGCGCATGTGTGGTCATTGTACCATGGAGCAAGTTTTTTCTCCCTAATCAGTTTAGTTTTGAGTGGGGCTACGTTATCTAAGGTTGTGCGCAGTACGGTCTCTAGGTTTTGAGTTGCCTGATCTAGTTCTTTAGGTTCTGATGCTGATATATTTGGTAATTCTGGTAGGCAGTTTATGAACGCTGCTGCAGTTGCAGATGTAATAGTGCGCTTACATTTAAAACGATTTGGTTGCTGTATATTATTGGACAGGGACACTTCATATATTAGTAGGGAGTGATCAGAGATTAAGTCATTCTGTGGTATAATTTCCAGGTTGTCTATGTTTATACCATAAGTAAGTATTAAATCTAAGGTATGTTTACAGCGGTGAGTGGGTCCTGTTACATTTTGGGTGATGCCTAAGGATTCTAAAATAGAATCAAACGCAATTTTGAGTGGATTACACTTATCCTCATAATGAATATTAAAGTCACCAACAATTAGAGCTTTCTTAGTTGATAAGACTAATTTAGAAAGAAAATCGGCAAATTCGTTAAGAAATTCTGAGTAAGGACCAGGGGGTCGATAAACAGTAACCAGTTTAAACATACTATTTTTATCAGATGAACATTTATTGGTTATGTCAGAGATAAGAACTTCAAACGAGTTTGTTATGGGAGTTGATTTTACAGTAAGACCTATGTCTTTATCATAAATTGCGGCTATTCCTCCACCACGACCGCTAAGACGTGGCTTATGTTCATAACTGTAACCCGGAGGAGATGCTTCATTTAAACCTAGATACTCATCAGGTCTAGCCCAGGTCTCGGTTAAACACAGGGCACTAAGACAATTATCTGTAATTATTTCATTTACAATTACTGTTTTGCATGCAAGTGACCTGATGTTTAGAAGTCCTAACTTTAGTTTAACTTTACTAGGGTTTTCATGATGCTCATTTAGATTAATTTTAATTAAGTTATTATGACATACTTTTTGATTTTGTTTTGGCTTACACCTGCCACGGTAAACAGACACAGTCTCAATGGTTTGTGACCTAAGGATTCCGGGTGACGTCCGATGGCGACTCGCAGACAGTCGGTTAGGCCTGTTAGTCTGCTGCCTGGTCTTGGCTCTGGATAGTCATTTAACACTATCTGCCGCTACACTAACGCGGTGGTAAAGCCTGTCACCTATGCTGCAAGAAATGCGAGCAGCACCCTCCCACGTGGGGTGGACACCATCCCGCTTCAAAAGACCAGGCCTTCCCTCAAAGGTGGACCAGTTATCTACAAAATCGATGCAGTTTTCTGAGCACCATTTAGACATCCAGCGGTTCAGCGACAACAACCTGCTGTAGGTTTCGCCACTGGGTCGAATCGGTAAGGGGCCTGAGCACACTACTGCCTCAGACATCGACCTAGCTAACTCACACACCTCTTTAACATTACTCTTAGTAACCTCAGACTGCCGTAAACGAACATCATTAGTGCCGACGTGGATAACAATCTTCGAAAATCTACGATTAGCATTAGCCAGCACTTTCAGGTTTGCTCTGATGTCAGGCGCCCTGGCCCCCGGAATACAAGTGACTATGGTTGCTGGTGTCTCTATGGGGGTTGCAATACGCACGTGTCGGAGCTGAGAATCTCCTATAACCAGAGCACTTACATTAACAGGCTTCTCAGCGGGTGGCTCACTGAGTGGGGAAAACCTGTTGGACACGTGCAACTGAGATGGTCGGTGCTTTTCCCTACGACTATGTCGCCGAGACGTCACCCAGTCGCCCCGCTGTGAGGGCTCTAATGCCGGAGTCTGGGGTTCTGTACCTGAACTGCTGGCATTCGGGACTGCTACAGCTGAATCTAAGCCCTCACTAGTAGTAGTCTGTTCTAAAGCCCGAATGCGCCCTTCTAACACTGAGATCTTCTCCGTCAGACTAACAACTAATCTACACTTATCACATGTAAAGTTATCACTAAACACGGAGAAGGAATAACTAAACATATTACACTCAGAACATGGATACAAAGCTCCTGCTGGGGCCATAGTAACAAAGAAATATACTTAGCTTTACAAGATGAGTTGGAGATGATGTTTATGTCAGATTCACCGGCGCTTCTGCTGGTAGTCACAGAAGAACGGCTTTAATTCCGGATGAAACAGGCGATGATAAGCTGGAATACAAAAACCACCAACCAAAGCAACACAAATGCGCTTCGTTCGGACAAAAGCGGCTGTAATTCTAAAGGAAAACGGTGTTTATGCGCTGGTGTACAAAACAAATAAACGCGCTTCCTACGAACAGAAACGGTTATAACTCCCCACAAAACAGAGGTGTTTTAAGAGCTGAAATACAGAACACAACCAAACACAAACGCGCTTCGTGCGGACCGAAAACGGTTTTAATTCTGGATAATTATGATGTTTATGCGCTGAAGTACAAAAACAAACAAAACCGGCTTCGTTCGGATGCCGGTAGCAGAAGTTTCCTAGTTTCCAACACAGCACGAATTTACGTTAGTAAACACAAGCGCTTTTTTACGATAAACAAAATAAAACTAAATCAACAACACACGGAAGATTAACGTATAAATTATATGTTTAAAACATACGTATATAAAAAGTTATTTAGCTAAAGGCTACAAACAAACAACTAGGCTAGCGTCTCAGCGTGCGTACCACCGGAAGTGACGTCAAACCTGCATCATAGAAGGATGCTATGATGGTTTTTAATATGGAGAGGGAGGCACTTCACTTCATATTGTAGCCTAGTAGCCAGCATGCAAAATTCTCAGTTAACTTTAGATGTCACAGAGTGGATTGCATTAAGTAGTCTACACCAGGGGGCTCTAACAGGTAGCTCGCCACCTGCTTAAGAGGGTAAAAGGAAAGATAAATAAATGTCATTACATACTCACAAAAAGTATTAAACCTGTTCAAATTTCTATATCCCCTCTCTGCTATTTTCCCAGTTTTACTGCATTTAATGAGAATTGATGTTGGTAGTGCACACCGAATTTGGCTATATCTATGGAAAATAAATGCACCATAAATTTAGATGACACTTCAGATTAGTGTTTGCACTGTGCAATAAGTGTATAAGATGTAAACAATTCTAACTTCTATCTCCCAGTCTATCAGTAATATCAATGTATAATAGCCTAGTAGAGCTATGTTGATTTTTTCAAAATATCTCTCAAAGGAAATAAGGTTGGAGACCCCTGGCCTATACTATTATGCTACACTGTGCACAGCATCAACAAGAGTCATTTAATTTAAGAGAAGACACTAGTTTGTTTCTATTTACTATTGACTTATGTGCAGCAATAAGATGGCTCTAGAATAGGCCTACATCCACAAGGAAATGTAGCTCTTAAATGTTATTTCCTAAATATGAGTGTGCCTATTAACTATTGTGCAACTTTTTTCTTCACAGAGAAAGCATCCATCAAAACTTGCTGATTTTAATGCATGTGCACAGAAGGCACAGGAGCAAGGAGGCGTAAGCAAGCAGAGCAAGCAACCAGACAAGCAGACCAAATTTGCGGTGGGTGGTACAATCCGTGTGTCTCAAGGAACAGTTGACAGGCTTCTTATCAGGCTTATTTGCGAAGGTCACCACCCCTTCACCTTGGTCGAACAGCCAGCATTTAAACACTTCACTGCAGCACTGAATCCTCAATGCAAAGTGCTCTCCAGACCCACACTTAAGAACAGAATTGCAGAAGCTGCTGGTCAAATGAAGACAAAAATGATATCGTACTTTAGCAATGTCAACTATGTCAGCACTACCACAGATTGTTGGTCTGCACACCAAAAAAGCTATATAGGTGTCACATGCCACTGGATTGATGAGGAGACCTTTGAGAGGAGATCTGCTGTGTTGGCATGCAAGAGGTTAAGAGGGTCACACACCTTTGATGTGCTCGCAGGTGCCCTGGATGATATCCACTGCCAGTATAGAATACGGGGGAAAGTGGTTAGAACTACCACAGATAGTGGTTCAAACTTTGTAAAAGCCTTCAGTATTTTTGGTGAGCAGAGCCAATCTGAGGATGCAGAGTCAGATACAGACCAAGATGGTTCAGATGATGAATTTGATGTCGAATACCAAGACACATTCAGCATCCTAGAGCAAGATAATGGCCTTGAGTACCAACTTCCCACACATCAAAGATGTGCATGCCACTTATTGAACTTAGTTGCCACAACAGATGCTGACATTGCAGAACAGAAGAATGACACCTATAAGAGGCTTTCACGTGCCGCCTTTGGGAAATGCCAGGCTTTGTGGAATAAGTCAGGTCGCTCACACACAGCAGCAGAAATTGTGGAAGATAAATGTAGTCTTCAGATCATCCGGCCCAACAAGACACGATGGAACTCAACATACATGGCTGTAGAGAGAGTCATTCGGATCATACAAGAACAAGGGGAAGATGCAGTCAGGAGTGTCTGTGAAGAATTCAAACTGAAAATGTGAGTTTTTATTTGCATTTAAAAAGTATGATAAAGCAGTTGTAACCTAATATTTACCATAAATAATGATCAGTAGAAAACAGTGCTGATACAGTACTGTAACTTTTGTTGTATATGGCTGCACAATCCAAATTCTGCCTGTAAGTAACATTTTTTTGTGTTTTATTTATCTTGCACAGGTTGAGCCAAGCAGAAATAGCTTTCCTGAGAGAGTACTGCTCTGTGATGAGACCAGTGGTAAAGGCCTTAAACATTTTCCAGTCAGAAACCAACACACAACTAGGGTGGCTGCTCCCAGTGATCTTGGAATTACAATCAAAACTGAGAAGGCAGGAAGCATCCACCAAGGTGTGTCTGCCACTCATCAGAGCAATTCAGCAAGGTGTCCAAAAGCGCTTTGGAGTGATGATGGAGGACCCTGAACTGATCTCTGCAGCAATCCTTCTACCAAAATTTAAGACTGGCTGGATTGAGAAAGCTGATACCATAGAAGCAGGTGTGATTTAAATGTTTCATATCATACTGATCAGTAGTTTTTTTTTGTTTTGTTCATTTGTTTTCTACCAACACATGCATAGCAATAACATTACAATACAGAGTACTGCTGTCATTTGATGTTGTAGCTGTTTGCAGTATGACAAATAACTCATTGCTTAATTGCCAGATGTTTGTCATTCAACAGGACTACTCTATGTCAGACATCACCTCAACCAAATGGCTGAGACAGAGATGGAGCATGGACAAGGACAAGGACAACATTCATCTGATGAAGAGGATTTCTTCTCCTCCATGAAGTCCAGAAGGTCAGAGGGTACAGGGGAGTTAGAAGGCTACCTTGCCTGTGTCTCAGAAAGTATGGATCTTCTGAACTATTTTCCCAAATTAAAAAAACTGTCCCTGAAACTCAACACAGGCATTCCGGCCTCAGCCGCCTGTGAGCGTCTTTTCAGCTCTGCTGGTTTGTTGTTCACAGCGAAGAGAGCACGGATTAGCGCTACGAACTTTGAAAATCAACTACTGCTCAAACTGAACAAGAGCTTTAGAGTCTAATGGTGTAGTATTCTGTGGGGCAGGACACTCAGTTAAAACAATTGATATGATGTAAGTTTGTTATGATTTATGTTTATAGAAAGCAAAAAAGAGCACAGTTTGTTAATAAGGAATTGCTCCACACATTTTCTCTGTTGAGTTTTGGTTTTGTTTTTTATTGTGGTTTTTGAATTGGATCATACAGTCCAGACTTTTGCACTTTTTTCAGTTGTGCTTAAAAATGTTGGGGGTGACCTGAACATAGTTTGCACATTATATCTCTCAACAGATTGTAAACATTATGCAGTTAATTTGTGAATTATATTATCTGTAAAAAGAAGGAAGAGCATAGTGTTACTAAGGAATCGCTTAGCCGTCACTTTGAGTTTGGTTGAGTCAAGTTTCATGTGTCATTTAGTAAGTTTGCTTTAGTGACTTTAATTCGTTCATTAAAAGTTCATTAAAAATGATTTAATTTATGACTTGTACTTTTTTACATCAAATAATTAAAAGTAACTATGTAACTTTTACTCAAAGTAAATTTTAAATTGAGTACTTTTTTACTTTTACTCGAGTAGATTTTTAGATGGGTACTTTTACTTTTACTTGAGTAGAATTTTAGCAAAGTAAAGGTACTTTTACTTAATTACAATTTTTCAGTACTTTTTCCACCTCTGCTTTTAGATAAACGATGTGAGATGTGTGACAGACTGCACGCAGGTTTGGCGAATCTGCGCTTGTAAATTAGAGTGGTGGTTAACACATGAATGCACATGTGCAAACAAACGTTCAGATGGAAGCACGTTGTTCACTCAAAGATACGAAAATATATCAGAATCTCCCCGTCCTACCTCACTAAACACACTGATGTAAGTTAATAATGATTACCAAAGTGAAGATCAGCATCAGTTTTTTTTTTCTTTTTTTTTTTTTTACATTTACATCGACCCAAAATATTTCGCGTTTTGTCTGGTCTACTTCATTACAATTTTTACGCACACATAAATGCATTTTAAACCTACAACACATTCTAAATAAAGGTTGGAACAGGGCAATTTAGGGCTAGTAATAAAGGAAAAAAGGAAAAATAAATAAATAATGACGTGATTTCAAATAGGTGATGTGAACAGCTGATTATAATCATGAATTGGCACAAATCATGTTCAGATGGAAGGAAGAAGAAAGATTCATTGTTAAGGTGCTTTACAGGCCTAAAAGAACAATCTTCATATTTTTCAAAACAGCATTACAGCATTTACTTTTACTTCTACTTTTAATACTTAAGTACATTTTATATTAAAATACTTTTGACTTTTACTCAAGTAATATTCTAAAAGGTGACTTTTACTTTTATCTAAGTAAATTTCTGGTAAGATACTTGTACTTTTACTCAAGTATGGCCTTCAGACACTTTATTCAACACTGGTCCTTGGTAAAGTCCTAGACTTTCCCATTGTTCAAACAATTTATTAGCCAATTTAATGGTTGTAGTTTTACCCTGGGCGGAAGTGGTGGTGGACTCTATGCGTTTTAGGACTGCAGTTTTAAGGTCTTTAGCAGTAAAGGTAGTCATTTTAAGGATATTAAAATTTTGCCCAATGGGCTGAAACGTTCACACAATACAATCAAACAAAATTTGCTATAACAGATTCAGACAACAAAAATCAGAAGAAAACCCAGCAGGAATAGAAGACAGAGTAACTCAGCAGCAGTTAATATTTTGACACAGGTTACAACCCCTCCTCTAGTTCACACTATACTTCAGCAAAAATGTCTAGTTTATTTTTCACTCCACTAATATTTATCCGTTCTTAGTCTCACTCTGGGAGCTTATTCTCATTTAACTAAAAATGTCCTCTAATTATTTCTGAGGCTTATGAATTATTAACTATTCAATCTCCCAAAGAAAGCTCATCAATTATTATTAATTAATTAGTATTAACTGTCCTCTTGGAGAAGCTCATTTGTCATTACTCATTAACCAATAAAAAAGTCTTCTTTGAGGGCTCATTTGCACCTAATGACAAAGGCACATCATGTTTTAACAAAATCTTCTATTAACCACCACTGCAATCTTATCACAATAATCACACACCAGCAATTAAGACAGGCGCCACACAATACACATCTTCACACACACAGCAGCCCACGCACACATATCACCCTGTCACCAAGAACACCACTAGATGTACTTACACACCGGTATTGGAGCAATAAGTATTGATTAATTTAACAATTTGAACCTAAAATTTGGGGGCAGTCCAAAATTGGACAGTACTTATTTCCCTACTCACCCAATGACGTGAAGCAGCCCTCGCAATTCTAGTCTCAGTTTGGTCTGGTAAGGCGAACCAGGCACCTTTTTCTCACTAAAAGAGACCAGGACCCCTTGCAATTCGCCCCCCCCCAAGTCAGACTAATGTCAACCTTGCAATCCACCCAAGTAAAGAAAGCCAATGCTGTACTACGTGTACCAAGAAGCCCATTCAAATACTTCTGCTCACAATTATCTAACTCTGAGGCTGAATATTGCCGTTTCCAGACGTCATAATAAGTTAAAATTGGATAGAAACCAATGTAGTAACACTTACAGTGACAGAAGATCAACCACACTCGCCAAACTAAATAAAGATGCACCTAAATATAGACTGAAAGCGTCCTTACCTTTTAATCGGGCCCTGGCGAGTATGGAAGATGATCCGGTCACTTGGTTGGCCTTGGTCAGGTGTCCAAACCGATCAACAATCAATCAAAACCATCCTCTGCTACCATTTGTTAACGACGAATCTTTGGTTTGATTGATCACACAACACAAAAGTTTAGTTTAGTCATTTACTGAATTTTTTAAAACAGAAATGGCAATCCCAGTCTCTACGTGGCCACGGGTAGTTTTCATCTCAGCGAGTGAAAAAGGAGAACTGACCACGAGCAGAATGCATGTGTGTCTTTTATCAGTTAGCCCTTCCTTGGTTCAGGGGAGAGCAGAATTTATTATGATATACGGAGATGTTTTTCACAATCTGCAATTGCCTCTAGTGGCCTTGATAGTTAAGCAATCACCACGTACCAAAAACAATGGTTATGGTGGAACATACAGCTACTATCTTTTGTCACTCTCTGTCACAGTCAATCAGAGCCTAAAAGTAGAGGGTATTATTTTAATTTCCCAACAACTATCATTTTAATTTCTTAACAATTCACTATTATTTTAATTTCCTAACACTACATAGTGCACTAGATTGTGTATCAGATCGCAGATTTATGTTCCCTACATAGTGCACTAGATTGTGTATCAGATCGCGGATTTATGTTCGCTACATAGTGCACTAGATTGTGTATCAGATCGCAGATTTATGTTCCCTACATAGTTCACTAGATTGTGTATCAGACTGCGGAATTATGTTCCCTACATAGTGCACTAGATTGTGTATCAGAGCGCGGATTTATGTTCCCTACACAGTGTGCTAGATTGTGTATCAGATAACGGATTTAAAACGAGATCGGGAAAAAAGTCTGTGTCGCCTGCGTGCGCGTTTGTGTGCATGAAGCTTGTCGTTACTGGCAACGCGTCAGCGGAGTAATACAATTGTGGTGTGAAAAGACCGTACTGTTATCACGAATATCAGCACAGTTAGAACGCTTCTCAACCAATCAGATTGTAAGGTCGGAACTACCTGTTGTATAAAATCTCTCGTGGCTTATTGCTTTAGTACTCACGTTCTATGATGACATACGCTATATAACAAATGTATTACTATTATTATTTTTCCAATTCTAGGAGCTTTCCTGTAATTATAATGGCATTCTTAACGAAGTAATATTTTAAATTTACAGATCGATATGTAAGCCTGGGTTACAATTACTTTCTGAGTCTATATACAAACTTGCTAGAAACTAATATGCCGTCCTACTGCCCCAGTAAAAAAAAGTATACTTAAGTATACTAATTTTCAATATGCTACAGTGCACTAAAGTGTATTATTGTCACACTAAAGATCAATACACTTGCTAAAATGGAAGAACTATTTTTGTACTTATTACACTTTAGTTGTACAAAAATAATACAAAAGCTCAACTTTAATTGTATTAAGTGTACTTCACTGTACTAAATTGAGACTATTTTAAGTATGATTCATTTAACTTAAGTATACTACAGCATGTGTATTTAACCCTATGTTTCACATACACTTAAAATGAAATTAAAGCACATTTAATCAGTATTCCAAATGAATACATTAAAACTATTTTAAAAATAGATTTCAAATATATTTACTTTAGAGTAAAAATATACTTCCACTTTCTGTCTTTCTAGACCTGATTGATTCTTTGAAGTGCATAGCAATAAATTTATCAACCACGCACTGATCTCTGTTATTTTATATATTTTTATTGATTAGGAACCATCAAACCAGTAGAGGTCGTAATTTCTTTTGTTTTAAGGTGGTTTTGAGACGTTCAGTAGATGCGAGGTTCGAACGCACGAGTTTGACATGCCAGTTATGTTAGCATGTTTTACCGCTGAGCGCCGTTATCACACATGTAGTAATACTTAGGCCTACCCTAAGAGCTTAAGATTCCTTTTCTTATGACTAGCCACATAAAGATTTATACCAGTTTGTTGATGAAGTGAATGTTTTTACATGTTTTTAAAATCCGCTTAATTTGAGTCCATTTGATCTGTAATACTGATGGTATGTTAAATAAACAGTTTAGCATTATTGTGAGCTCTAGTCACTTGAAAATACACTTGAAATGTATATTTTGACTCATTTATCCGTTTATGATCATAATTAGGGTCATGGGGGTGCTCAAGTTTAACCCAGAGCTCATTAGGTAAAATGCAGGGAGACAATAAGTTGTATTTTTAACAGCATTTATCTAATACAATTTATACAGGTTACTATTTAAACTCTGTAAGTACACTGAATAAATGTTTATTTAGTGTGTTCTTTGCAACTATAATTACAGCATCATGTGAAATCCATTGATTACATGCAAAGTAAAAAAATACATAATTAAAAAGTACTGTATTAAAAAGTACCTGAATGTGTTATTTAACATGATTAATTTATTTTCCATATTAGAATTAAATACCAAAATATATTACAAATTATTATATTTTAATATAACATTTGTAAAAAATGTTTTACTATTGTACCAATAAGTAACTTTATAAAAAATACTTAAGCAATTGTTTAATATACTGTTGTTTATAATATACTGTTGTTTATAATACACTTAAGCAATTGTTTAATATACCTTGCAAAAATATACCAAACATCTATTTGAAAACAAGTATTTGAGAGGTATATTAAATTTAATAAAACCTAATTTTAACTAATTTAACTTATTTATAGTATATGTAGACAAATCTCAGTATATTTTAAATAGTCTTAAGTGCATTTTATTTACTAGAGCAGTGTAGCAATAAGTAACTTTATGAAAAAACACACTTAAGTAAACTTTTGTTTAATGTGTTAAGTGTGTATTACTATAACAGTTGTTTAACATACTTTGCAAAAATATATGTGTATTAAATTAAATAAAACATAAATGTAACTAAAAGTATACTAAATACTAAATGTTTATTTTTAAAGTATACTTTTTGATAATTTTTGAAAAGTATGATAAAAGTGTACTTGCAATCATTTGATTAAAGTATGACATTTATATATTTTTAACATTTGCTAGTTTATTTATATTATACTTAGACAAATCTCAGTATATTTAAAATACTATTAAGTGCTTTTTTTTCACTAGGGTGTACTAGCAACACTTTTTAAAATTCTTAAATAACAAGTTAAAAAAAATATGACTTAAATGTATAGTGTGCCACCTTGCCCTATTAACCATTTATTAGTTACACTATTATTAGAAAAATTATTCTTAAACATGACATTAACTTCCATTGCTATGCAGAAGACACACAGTTTAGCCAAACCTAACATCAACACAAACAGTAAGTAATTGATTCTAAGGCTGCTAGGGACAAGTTGTCTAATCTGGTGCTTTACCTTAATGTTTTCTCTGTGACTTCCAGCTTAATTGGCGTCACAATAGATTCAGACATAACATTACTACATTAGCTTTCTTTGATCAGTGTAATATATATTAAATAAAATATATATACTTTCTGGTGCTCATGTTCTGTCACAATTGCAGTTATGGCTGGCACTGGCTGCCAATTAAATTGTGCATTCATTACGAAATACTTTTATTACCCTTTAAAGCGCTACATGGTCTGCTCCACAGTATCTGAGTGAATTTATTGCGCACTACAACTCAAAACGTTTACTTTGTTCACAAGGTGCAGGGTTACAGTTCCTAGAATAAAAAAAAAAAAAAAACACAACTTGGGGGTTCTAGGTCACAGAAATTTGTGGTGATCTTCTTCCTGTAATTTAAGGGAGTTTTTCCCTGCCACTGTCGCCCTCAGCTTGCTCAACAAGGGTTTTTGATCTGACTGTCCTGGATTCTGTAAAGCTGCTTTGAGACAATGTCAGTAGTAAAAAGCTATACAAATAAATTTGCTGGCTTATTTGGCTGCACTGGGCTTCAACCCCTAGTACCGGTCCACCCCAACTATAACTGCAGAGCTTGCAGTTTCAAGGTCATAGGGATTCGTGGTGATCAGGGATGTTGGGTTTATATTGTTCTGCCTCTCTCATTTAATTACTCAGGTTTGTTGATGATGGGGGAGCTGGCCACTGAAGTCCCATGAAAGCCTTTATGGTTGTGTTACCTGCTAGTTCTTCCTTCTAGATATTCTGTAATAATTAGGAATAAGGAGTCTCATGCTGCTCTCTTGCCCTTGGCTTGCTCGGTATGAATTTGAGTTCAGCCCTCCATGGGTTGATGATTTTGGTATCCATTGACTGTTTCTAGGACTGATTTTCAACTTGAATTTTCGTTCATCCGATGTGTGATTTAAGTGTTCCCTTAATTTTTTTGAGCATTGTATATCATATATATTTCCACACATATTACATATATACAGGGTGAGTCAAAAGTCTCAGGACACTCTTTTATTTCAGAAACGAAAGGGAAAATGATATATCTGAATACCCCAGCATGTAATGGGTGGGGGGGCCTATCTTTTAGGCTATGTCCGGAACATGGCCACCACCTTGAAAGCTGCCATATTGGATCAAGGGCAAGTTTTTCCAATGGGAAGGTGGTCTTGTAGCATATCTTGTGGTTCAAAAGTTATCAACACAAAAAGTTCAAAACTTTGTTGTTCGTTACAGGTAACTGAAGATGGAATTGACGAAAGAAGAGAGGATTGAGGTGATTCTGATTTCTGGGGAACGCAGCTGCCATATCATAGCCACAGACTTCAACAACCGACACCCAGAAAGACCACCAATTTCACACAGCACTGTTGCATCCCTCATAGCCAAATTCCGAGAAACCGGGACTGTGGACAACAAGCCAAGTAGTGGTCATTCAAAGACGAAGAAACCTCAACAATGGTTTTGGCAGCCTTTGCAAAAAGTCCACGAAGCAGCACGCAACATCTCGCAGCAGAATGTGGTGTCAGCCAGTCTTGTACGGATTCTTCAAACCAATAAGTGGCACCCCTTCAAGATCCAGCTGCAGCAGAAACTATAGAGGATGACCCTGATAGACATGTCAAGTTCTGCACCTGGTCGTTAGGCCAACATCAGTGGGATCCCGCATTCGCACAGGGTATTCTGTTCAGTGACGAAGCCAATTTTTATGTCAGTGGTGAGGTCAGCCGCCAGAACGTAAGGTACTGGAGTGACGAAAACCCTCACTGGATGGCAGACACCAAAGTCGTAGGTGATGTGAAGGTTATGGTGTGGAATATAGGGGCACCCGTGTAATCGGACCCATTTTCATCGACCAGACCCTAAATGCTCAGCGATACCTGACAATGCTACAGGAAACAGATGTCAGTTTCCCCTGTTATTTCCAACAGGATGGGGCTCCACCACACTACGGAGCAGGTGTTCATCAGTGGCTGGATATTAAATTCCCTGGTCATTGGATTGGCCGTCGTGGTCCTGTGGAATGGCCGCCCAGATCACCCGACCTCACACCACTTGACTTTTATCTCTGGGGTCATCTCAAACAAATTGTGTATTCTGAGAAAATCCGCAACAAACACCACCTTCAGCACCGCATCGTGGAGGCTTGTGACTGCATTTCTCCAGAGATTCTCATGCGGGTTCATAACGATTGGATCCAGCACCTTCAGCTCTGTGTTCAGCACCAGGGACAACACATTGAACATGTCAAATAGCTGTGCATCACAGGGAACTTTCTGTGTTGATAACTTCTGAACCACAGGAGATATTGCAAATCTGATTGTGCCACTCCACCAGGTGTCCAATGTGAAAAAGATGATTGCCACCAAAAATTTTACCACAGTTGAAAATTGAAACATGATTACCGTCAGACCTGTTGAATCTAATCATTGCTTAAGCAGAACCTGACAAGCGGCTAGAAAGTCTTAGCACATTTAAGATTCAAATACAGATGCAAAACAAAGCCTGGAAATGGTTACAAAGCCAGTGAACACTAGTGAGAACCATTATGCACAAAAGAAAAAAAACTTCGGGCTTACCAGAATTTCACCAAGAATGCATCAATGACTTAACCAAATTTAGAAAACCGCTTATTCATATTCTGTGGAATAATTTATTTTGACCTTATGTGGGGCAAGTAAGTCCTGAAGGTTTTTAGATGTTTACTTGGAACCAATCTTGGTATGTCTGTCTTTTCTGGGATTATTCACTAGTGTTACATGATTTTTTTCATTCCATCAGAGATAAAAGCACTTACTCTAGGTTTAAAACTTTTTTTCACACAGGGCACTTTTGTATTGAATACAAATATTTTCTTCAATAAAATATTATTTAAAACTATATTTTGTGTTTAATTAGGTTTTCATATTAAATTTTGTTAGAAGATAAAAAACAATTAGAAGTAACATGCACAAATATAGGAAATCGAATAGGGGCATTTCATATCTCAAATAAAGTAAAAGAGCAAGAAATTCAAAAAGTGAAATTAAAGTAAATAGTCTAAATGTCTACTATTTCAAATGTAACATCAAAGTTTTCTTACATTGTACCCCAAGTAATAAATAGCTATAAGGTATAAGTGTAAATTTAAAGTAATTAATTGTTTTTGTAGTCTGTAACTGCAAAAAGAAAAAAAAAAGAAAAATGCACCAACATTTTTTGTCTGTTTTTAGCTTTATTAGTGTATAAATCTAGTGACGGAAAACAGTTTTAATGAAAGCATTGTAAAAAAAAAAAAAAAAAAAAAAGTAAAAATGCTTTTGCCTCAAATTATAATGTACTAAATTATAGGTAGTTTTAAAAAAAAATAATTGTTCTGATATACAGCTGGTCAGATATGATGCTTTATTGATTTGCAGACAAACAATGTATTAGCAGTCTGGTCATTCTTTTTGATCTCTCTTATTAACAAGGAAAATTTCAGCATTTTCTGAAATGCTTTAACCAAAGCTTCTTACCAGTGTCTTAATGATTTTATGCACTGTGTTAACTGGATGATGGCATATACAGTGTCTCCAAGTAGTATTCATTCCCCTGCAGATTTTGCAGGTGTACACATTTAGAGTTAACTTAGCATTTTGAAATTTGGACTGTAGATGGGCCTGGACATGTGAAATGCACTGCAGCAAAAAAGAATGTTATTTCTCTGTTTATTAATTAAAAATTTTTTTTAAGTTTACCAGAGGGTCAATTATAATTCAACCTCTAGGTTTAATATTTTGTTGAATAACTCTTGTTTGCAATTACAGCTATCAATAATTTTTTATAAGACCTGATCAGGCCGGCAAAGGTCTCTGGAGTAATCTTGGCCCACTCCTCCATGCAGATCTTCTCCAAGTTGTCTAGGTTCTTTGGGCCGTGTGCTTGGGGTCGTTGTCCTGTTGGAAGATGAAATGATGACCCATCTTAAGATCCTTGATGGAGGAGCGGAGGTTTTTGGCCAAAATCTCCAGGTAGGATGTGCTATCCATCTTCCCGTGGATGCGGACCAGATGGCCAGGCCCCTTGGCTGAGAAGCAGCCCCACAGCATGATGCTGCCACCACCATGCTTGACTGTAGGGATGGTATTCTTGGGGTCGTATGCAGTGCCATCCTCTCGCCAAACGGCCCGGGTGTGGTTGGCACCAAAGAGCTCAATCTTGGTCTCATCAGACCAGAGAACCTTAAACCAGTCTGCCTCAGAGTCCTCCAAGTGATCATGAGCAAACTTTAGACGAGCCTTGACATGACGCCTGGAATGGAGACCATTACGGTGGAGTACGTTACTTATGGTATTTATTAAAAACTAATGTCCCCACCGCCATGAGATCTTCCCGGAGCTCTCTCCAGTAGACAGGTAGGCCCAACTCCTTGGAAGGGTTTTGTACCCCTTGCCAGCCTTGTGACCCTCCACGATCGATTTTGTCTCTGATGGCCTTGGAATGCTCATTAGTCTTTCCCATGTTGACCATGTATGAGTGCTGTTCACTTGTTTGGGGAGGGGCTTTTATAGTCAGAAGAAGCAGGGAAAAAACAGATAATTAATCCAAGCATGTGAAGCTCATTGTTCTTAATACCTCAATTACTTCTTAATTCTGGTGGTTTGATGGGTTGAATAATAATTGACCCTCTGGTAAACTTTGAAATTTTTTTAAAAATTAATAAACAGGTAAATAACATTCTTTTTTGCTGCAGTGCATTTCACATGTCCAGGCCCATCTACAGTCCAAATTTCAAAATGCTAAATGTTAACGCTAAATGTGTAAACCTGCAAAATCTGCAGGGGGTTGAATACTACTTGGAGGCACTGTATGTAGAGGTGTTCCCAGTAAAGAGGCAGGTGTGATCACAGTGAATTTAAGTACAACCCTCATTACCAAAACAGTTGGGACTTTTTATAAACACCGCAAAAAAAAAATCTGATTTGTTAATTCTCTTGAATCTTTATGTAAGTGACAAAAATCATCGTATTTTGTGAACAGAAACCTATTGATGCCTGCAACACATTAACAAAATAAGGACAAAGGCAAAATAAGTGTGAAAAATTTATAGAATATTCAAGGTACAGCATTCCACTATAAGCAGGTAAACTGGTAACAGGTAAAAGAAACATAATTGAATATAAAAGAAGAATCCACCTAAGGTCTTTTTGAGCAATGATGCGTTGTTACCATCATCATCACCACTTGCACCAAATTTTAGAAGAGAATTGACATTCAATTAAAAAATAACATTTTGCAATGCAGTGGTTCATCATATTGTAAAAAGGATCAGGAAATGTGGAGAGATCTCAGTCCGTGTAGAGTAAAGCCAAAAACTACTGTTGATTTTGCATGACTTTTGAGCTCTCAGATGGCACTGCATGAGAAAGTCATGCTGCTGTAATAAATATAGCAACATAAGTTTAAAAGTAGTTCAGAAAACCATTGTCACTTAACACAATCAAGAAATGCAACTTAAAAATCTATTACACAAAGAGATTACACATCATTTCTATACAAAAATGCCCCAGGAGTTTTCTGGGCCCAAGCTCATCTCAGATGTTTTAAAAGACAGTGGAACGGTGTGCTGTGGTCAGACAAATTCATGGTTCAGCTTGTTTTTGAGAAAAACGAATGTTGAGTTCTCTTTGCCAAGGATGAAAAGGACAATTTTTCACTGTTATCAGCGAAAGGTGCAAACTTCAACATTTGTCATGGCATGGGTGACTTGCATGTGTGAGAGTAATAGGATTTTAGAGAAACTCATGCTGCCAACAAGGTGACGTTTTTTCCCCAGAAGGTCCATGATTATTTCAGCAAGACAATACCAGCCTTCATTCTTTATGAGCTACAGACACAGAATGTGCGTGCTTGAGTGGCCTGCCTACAGTCCAGATCTGACTCTTATTAAAAATGTATGCAGCATGATGAGAAGGTTCAGACAAAGGTGACCATGGACTATTGAGCAGCTAAAGTCTACTATCAGGCAAGAATGAACAAAATTTCCACTTGCAAAACTGCAACATTTAGTGTTTACAGTTCCCAAACCATTACAAAGTCTTATTTATAGGAAATGTTATGAAACACAAGGGTAAACACATTCTAAATGTTTATAAAATCAGTAAAAACATTGGAAATCATTTAATTCTACTTAAATTTACCAGTTAAAAAGATTCAAGAGAATTAACAAATCATCGATTTTTCATTTCACTGCATTTTACAAAATGTCTTAACTTCTCTGGAAATGGGCTTTGTATGAAGTGGGCATGAAACAGATGTCATCAACAGGTGTTTTCTGGCAATCTGTAAAAAAATCTTTGATCTTTAAAACTTGTTATATTAAAATTATGGCACTACACTGCGTTCCAAATTATTATGCAAGTGAAATATTAATATGAATTCGATAAAATGAACAATTAGGTTTTAGTTTTTAAAATAATGTGTTTGCATGTTTTATTACTCATATCTTTTTACATGTCTGGTATCAATCTAAGGCATGTTTGTTAATTAGATTGCCAGTTGATCTTGGTTAAAGGGAAAGTTACTTAAATAGATTGTTCCACATTATTAAGCAAGTCACAGTTCTCATGCAATATGGTGAGGAAGAAAGACCTTTTGAAAGATAAAAAGCATGAAAAAGTTCAATGTCTTGCAAAAGACATGAAAACAACTGATATTTCATGAAAACTGAAGGGAGATCATCAAAATGTGAAAAGATGTGAGTGATTCGTATGTAATCTGATAAAGACTTATTAAGGAAAGTTTTTGTCAGACAAATTAATCTGCAAGCAGCAAACATGTATTTGAAACTGCTGGTGTCTCCGGAGTGTCACAAACCTCTCGATGAAGGACCCTCCACAGGCTGGCAGTTGTACATTAACCTGTAGTTTGGCTACCCCAAAGCAAAGCTCACCAAGAGAAGGCTCAGAAAAACATGAAGACTAAGATTTTCTAACAGTTTTATTCACTGATGAATACCATGCTACACTGGATGGTCCTGATGGATGGAGTTCTGAATGGCTGGTAAACGGCCACCCTGTTTCTACAAGACTTCAACATGAGCAAGGAGGTGGTGGGGTGATGATTTGGGCCGGAATATTGGGAAGTGAAATGGTAGGGCCCATTAGAGTCCCTGAGGGTGTTAAAATGACCTCTAAACGATGTGGAGTTTCTAACTGAGCATTTTTTTTGCCATAGTATAAAAGTAAGAATAATACCTTCTGAAATTAAATCATATTTATGCAAGACAATGTACCATCCCATGCTGCAAAAAACACCTTTGACTCCTTAGTTGGTATGGGCCTAAAAGGAGACAAAATCATGATTTGGCCACCATCATTTCCTGTACTCAGTCCTATTGTTAATCTGTGAAGTATCCTTAAAAGGAAGATGTATTAGAGTGATCGTCAGTATACCTCAAAACAGCAGCTGTGGGAGGCAATACTGGCATCCTCAAATGAAATACAAGCAGAAACTATAAATGGACTTACAAGTGTAATGGATAAGAGAGTTGTTAAAGTCATCTCAAAGAAGGGCTCACATATCAGTATGTAACTTGATATTGAAATATAAACTTTTTGATTTAAGTTGTGTTTATTTTTTGTAAAACTATCTGTGTATGCAGCAAATAACAGATTTCTGTTGGAAATATGAATGTCATTATAACCATTAAATATTTTTAAAAACTGAATTCTGCATAATAATTTAAATCAACATATTTTGCATTCTTTTAAAAAAATAAATGCAGCCATTGCCATTATCAGTACTTCCACTTGTAATAACATCCACACTGTAATATTACTGTTAAGGATAAAACAAAATCTTTGCACATACCAAATGTTTAGGAAAAACAAACAAAAATCGCACATGCATAATAATTTGTAACATGGTGTATATAGAATTTTACACTATTAAAATAACAAAACATGATCCTTTAAACATACAAAAACTAAAATAACTGATTAGTATCAATTAACTTTCTACAGAAAAACAAATATATGCAGCGACACCCACATTTACAGTAGAAAGCATTTTTAGTGGCAGTTACATGAATGTTAATACATTTACATATATATCTTCAAAAAAGCTAATTAGTAAAAACTGGTTAGTAAACATAAATAAATTAAAGAATGAAACAATGTGTGTCAATGTCAGCAACAGCATTAAGTGCAATACAAGTCCACTTACTTACTTGCTCCCTGCCTTACCCAAATCATGTTGAAAATTTGAACAGATTCAGTTCTGAAATATGACAAACACATCCTATATAAGCAGCATGCCAATTTGTATTGTCTCTGGACCTTGCCAAGCCTATCTTTCGATTTTCCTTCAGATAGTAACAAGCTTCATCAGTGATTGTTTCCCAAACACTTCTTTAAAGTAAGCAACATGTTCTTCACAGTGTTCACCTGGAGAGGAAAAAAAAGTATTGCATTACAGCCTACCCAGTCTTCACTTAATTCCCTAAATTGTCAATTCCAAATAAATGTAGAATTTCCAGAAAATTTAGAGGACATTTTGTAAAATGCAATAAAAACAACAATCTGTGATTTGTTCATTCTTATAAATCATGACGAATGTACAAAGAAATTACTTTTAATGTTTTGACCGACCAACTTATTTGCATATCACAATTATAAAAGAAAATCAATTTGATGCTGGTAATACACTCAAAAAAGTTGGCACGGGGCAAGTGAGTAGTAAAAGTGAGTAGTTTGTATAATATTTAAGTTACATCATTTTAAAACATTCCACAATAAGCAGGTAACAGATGGAGGTAACATGATTAGGTAAAAAAGAAGAATCTACCAAATGCTCAGTATTTGCAAACTAAGTTTTAGCTTACCAATTGGTGTCAAACTTAATGTGAGAATTGTCAATCCATTACAGAAATTCTCAATTTAAAATATAATTCTTAAGATTAAGATATGTACATAATTTTGTTCTTTCACCATCTATTGTAAATAATATTGTAAAAAAAAATTGAAATTCTTTTTCTGCATATCCCGTTTTTTTTTTGGAAGTTGGTGTCAGAGCACAGGGTCAGCCATTGTACGGCACCCCTGGAGCAGAGGGGTTAAGGGCCTTGTGCACGGCCCAACAGTGGCTGCATAGTAGAGCCTGGATTTAAACCGACAATCTTCCGACTGATAGTCCAAAGCTTCACCCACAAGGCTACCACTGTCCCTGAGAAGTGGCTTCTTTGCTGCCCTTCTTGACACTAGGCTGTCCTCCAAAAGCCTTCGCCTCACTGTGCGTGCAGATGCACTCACACCTGCCTGCTGCAATACCTGAGAAGCTCTGCACTGGTGGTTATACAATCCCATAGCTGAATCCCTTTTTAGATGGTCCTGGCACTTGCTGGACTTTTTTGGGCACCCTGAAGCCTTCTTCACAGAAATTAAACCTCTCTTCTTGAAGTTCTTGATGATCTGATAAATAGATGATTTAGGTGCACTCTTATAAGCAGCAATGTCCTTGCTTGTGAAGGCTTTTTGATTCAAAGCAATGACTGCACATGTTTCCATGGTTAACAAACGAAGACAAATATTTCAAGCACCACCCCTTTTTAAAGCAACCAAAACTTTCTCTATGGGATTAATAAAGTTATCTATCCATCTATCAGTCTGCTCATATATATCAGCTGCCTTGTCCTTGTTAACACTTTCTCCTGAGCTAACGAGAAGATCACTGGAATGAAGTTAGCAGGTACTTTTGTGGCAGGGCTAAAATGCAGTGGAAATATGAATTGCAATTAATTGCAATTCATGTGATCACTTTTCATAACAATCTAGAATTAATGCAAATTGACACAAAGGAAAAGTAGGCAAAGTATCAAAGCTGGAAGGACGTAAATGTAAATGGAACACCAGACCAGAAAGTAGTAAAAGAAGCAACATTAGCAGGTAGAAGAAGGCTATAGGTTGAATTGAGCATCAAAGTATTATGGAAAAGTAAAATTAGGATCAAAGCTAAAAAAAGGAAAGGAGGATCAGACCAGGGAAAAGACACATCAAACAGGAGCAAATGAAGTGTTAATTTTATAGACAAGTTTGATTGGACAACCATATACTAGGAAAAAGTTATTTGCATGTTATAGCACCCAAAATAACCTCATATGCACCAAAGTTAAAAAAAACAAAACTACCCTATAAATTTCATTCACAACTATCAAATTTTAGAAAAATTAATGCATGCATGTTTGAGTTATGTTAGCTCTGTTAGTAAATTAAGTAAATTAAGCTCTTATTTAATGGTTTTAAAGTTTTAAAGGAGAAGAAGATGAACAAGAAAATAAATTACAACAAAGACAATGAGATAAGTTGAACTACACGGAAACAATTATAAAATCATAAGTGAACTAAAACCATATTTTGTTCCTGTTGGATGTCGGTACTTAGTCATTTCAAACTTCTTTTTACTTTTAAATAAAGTACTATATGACTTTTGGATAGAGGGATATTAAATAGCAGCAGAGTCCTATTACCATCAATAAAACATCTATGTTAACATTGCCATAGCCTGGGCTATGCCTAAACAAAGAGACCTGCTTTATTAGCATTCTGTGAATGTACATTGAGAAAACTAAAATAAAAAAGCTTGCTTAATTAGCTTAAGTGATCTGATACTTTTTTGGACAACATTAAACAGGTGGCCAACCTAATTTATGTTCACCATAGCAGTGATAAGCCTGAACTATATAAACAAACAAAAAACGATGTAGGGAACTGCACTGTACAGATGCATGCAGAGCCAAGATGAGCAACTCAGAGGGATATAAAGAAGCTCAGGACCACCCACCTGGGTTAAAAGCAGGACTGCCACGTAATCGGAGATTTCTTTGCTCAAAGTAACGAAAGATTGTGTAGAAGAGCATAGTATCATTAGTCTGATGTGCAGCGTCAAGGAATTTACGAGCTGACACATTGTCATGACCACCAACACTTCGAACAAAACGTAGAGCTCCAAGTACTTGCTGTTTTGATAGAAGTACCTCCACAATCTCATCACTAGCTGTGGAGAGCCTCTGTTAAACACATGAAAACAGAAAAACAGATAAAACAGATATTATGTTTTCATTTTTACCAATTTATTTAACAAAATTAAAACAAAACAACAGCACTTTCAAAAAAAGGTAATTGCATTGTACCTTAAGCATATCAAGAGAGAGCTGGTGAGCAGGAGGATATGTGCTTTCCAGGGATAGCAGCAGGCAGGCCTTCACCAAAAAAAAACAATACAATAACACTACAATGCAGAAACTAAGCCAGTATACAATATGGTTTTAAAAATCTAAGAACAAATAATAAAAACACATGGCTTGGTAAATACATAGGTGGAAACATACATTGCCCCTTTTCTAATTCCGTTATTTAGTTTCTTTATAAATAAAACTTAATATTACAAAAAAAGAACTTCAATTAACACATCACATTTTCTAAAAGATTTTTAAGGAACAAAAACATTATTTAAAACCATTTAGTAGCAAATGATTGCAACTAAACACTGCTCAATCACTGCTCAATACCTACCTACTTAAAAAACTTAAAACTTAAAATCAAACACTACACACATTTACATTTAAACAGCAGCAAACTAAATTTAATAATTGTAATAATTTTTATTTTGGCAGTATACAGCTGCATGGCGTAATGTCTATAAACTGTACTTACTAGTGGTTTGGAGTCACTGAGCACATGATACTGAAGAAACTGGTGAAGCATGTAGAATAGATTGTGCTGGACCAGAGTTTTAATAACCAGCTCATAGAGGTAGTGCTATTATACAGAAAATAATATGTCAAAGCAATTTGATTTTCTACCATACCAACAACCAAGTAAGAGGAAACTTGTGAATTAACCCTACTACAGAAAACTTGTGATATATACATACATACACCAATCAGGCATAACATTATGACCACCTTCCTAATATTGTGTTGGTCCCCCTTTTGCTGCCAAAACAGCCCTGACCCGTCGAGATATGGACTCCACTAGATCCCTGAAGATGTGCTGTGGTATCTGGCACCTAGATGTTAGCAGCAGATCCTTTAACTCCTGTAAGTTGCGAAGTGGGGGCCTCCATGGATCTGGCTTGTTTGTCCAGCACATTTACATTTTCGGCATTTAGCAGACGCTCTTACCCAGAGCGACTTACAGAAGTGCTTCCATAGTAAACATTACCATAGTCAAGTTCAAGTAGACAACAGTTCAAGAACACAAATCTGCTGAAACCCTGATAGAACCAAAGTGGGGTTTTTTTTGCAGGAAATGAATAAGAGTGTTAGTAAGTAAGTACATGTCAGCTTAAGTGCTTAGTAAAGAGGTGGGTTTTTAGTTGTCTTATGAAGACAGCAAGAGACTCAGATGTTCAGACAGATAGAGGAAGTTCCACCACTTGGGTGCAAGTACAGAGAAAAGCTTTGATGCATGTCTTCCTCGAGTCCTAGATGGAGGATCAAGTCGAGCGAGACAAGCTCGGAGGTTGCGTGGTACAGAGCGTTAATTAGACCTTGAAGGTAGCTTGGGGCTGGTCCGTTTTTGGCTTTGTAGGCGAGCATCAGTGTTTTAAACTGAATGCGGGCAGCTACAGGAAGCCAGTGAAAAGAATGCAGCAGTGGGGTGATGTGGCAGTAGTTAAAAACCAGATGGGCAGCTGCATTTTGAATGAGTTGCAAGGGTTTGATAGCGAAGCACCTGCCAGGAGGGAGTTGCAGTAGTCCAGCTGGACAATTACAAGTGACTGCACAAGAATCTGAGTAGCTTCCATGGAGAGAAATGGGCGAGTCTTCCTGATGTTGTAGAGGAGGAACCGGCATGCTCTCGTCATGCTGGCTACATGAGGGGAGAAGGTCAGTTGGTTATCCAGGATGACACCAAGGCTCCTTACATTATCAGATGGTCTGATTTGGGAGTCATCAAGAGAGATGACTAGGTCCTGGGTTGGAGATTGATCTCCAGGAATAAGTAACAGCTCGGTCTTACTGGGATTAAGTTTCAGCTGATGAGCTGACATCCATTCTGAGATATCGCGCAGGCATGCTGAGATGCAAGCTGAGACTTGTGTGTCGGAAGGAGGAAATGACAG
Source organism: Trichomycterus rosablanca (assembly GCF_030014385.1). Classification (NCBI taxonomy): domain Eukaryota; kingdom Metazoa; phylum Chordata; class Actinopteri; order Siluriformes; family Trichomycteridae; genus Trichomycterus; species Trichomycterus rosablanca. Next base: position 22,273,374 of record NC_085990.1, on the reverse strand, counting down.
AATGAGCTGAGAATCATCTGTATAGGAGTGGTAAGAGAAGCCATTGGAGGCTATGACCTTACCCAGAGAGCGGGTGTAAATAGAGAATAGAAGTGGAACACCGGTACAGCACCAGAATAGAAGTGGGAACACCGTTTGAGAGAGTGCATGAAGGGGATATACTGTAGATCCCCTCCATGACACCTGGTAGGAACGCCCTTCCAGGTAGGAGGCCATCCATTGCCATGCCGAACCAGTTACTCCAAGGTTGGAGACAGTAGACAAGAGAATGTTGTGATTCACTGTGTCGAAGGCTGCAGAGAGGTCAAGAAGAATAAGGACCGATGAAAGTTTGGCTGCATGAAGCTTCTCAGTAACCGCCACAAGAGCTGTTTCTGTGGAGTGTGCTGCCTTGAAGCCAGACTGATACGGATTGTGAAGGTCATTGAGAAAAAGAGATAGTTGGTTGTAGACAGTACGTTAAAGAATTTTGGATAGAAAAGAGAGGAGTGAGATTGGTTTGTAGTTGTTAATGTTTGTGGTGTCTAGTGTAGGTTTCTTAAAAAGAGGGATGACTTCTTGAAAGCTGTAGGGACAACACCTGATGTCAGGGAGTTGTTGATGAGTGGTGTGATAAAGGGGATTAGGTCCTGTGAGATGTCTCTAAGGATAGTAGATGGTATAGGGTCAAGTGTGCATGTAGTGGGATTGCTGGATGAGAGAATCTGTGCAACCTCATCCATGGTGGGTGGGGTGAAGCTGGTGAGTGTATTAGTGGGTTGAGGGTCAGTTGTGAGTGTGTCAGTTGAAAGTGTGTCAGTTGAAAGTGTGTCAGTCAGAGAACAGGATTGATTAATTTTGTCAATCTTTTCCTGAAAGAACATTGCAAAGTCAGTAGCAGTAAGAGAGGCAGATGGCACATCCCACAGATGTTCGATTTGATTGATATCTGGGGAATTTGGAGGCAAATTCATCACCTCAAACTCGTTGTTGTGCTCCTCAAACCATTCCTGAACCATTTTTGCTTTGTGGCAGAGCACATTATCCTGCTGAAAGAGGCCACATGCATCAGACAATACCGTTTCCAAAAAAGGGTGTACATGGTCTGCAACAATGCTTAGGTAGGTCAAAGTAACATCCACATGGATGGCAAAACCCAAGGTTTCCCAGCAGAACATTGCCCAAAACATCACACTGCCTCTGCCGGCTTGCCTTCTTTGCATCCTGGTGCCATGTGTTCCCTGGCCATCCATGTGATGTACAGTAGTGTTCAAAAAAAATAGCAGTGGTTTTAAAAAAGCGAATAAAGCAGACAATCATTATAATAACTTTTATTTCCATTAATGCAAATGCACTGAAAAGTACTACACTTTCAATTCTAAATCAAAACATTAACACAATTTAGCCAGTTTGTGTTCATCCTTTACAGAAAGTTAAGAAAAATTAATATTAGGCTGTTAAAAAAAATAGCAGTGCCAGCATTTTCCTTTAAAAACTCAAAAAATGTATCTATAAACTGTGTCGCATGGAGTCGTCCGACTTCTGGCACCTCTGAACAGGTATTCCAGTCCAGGATGATTAGACTACATTACACAGTTCTTCTGCAATTTTGGGTTTTGCCTCAAAATAACGCGCTTCAGATGTCAGCCCACAAGTTCTCTATGGGATTGAAGTCAGGGGATTGGGCTGGCCACTCTATTACCTCAATCTTGTTTGTATGTAACCAAGATGTTTTGGGTCATTGTCATGTTGAAACACCCATTTTAAGGCCATTTCTTCTTCGACATACGGCAACGTGATCTCCTCAAGTATTCTGATATACTGTATTTAAATTGATCCATGGTATGAAAAACTTCCCCATATCATAATTTTGTACCACCATGATTTACTGTCTTCACAGTGTACTTTGGCTTGAATTCAGTGCTCGGGGGTTGTCTGACATACTGTCTACAGCCACTAGAAAAGAACAATTTTGCTTTCACCGGTCCACAAAATATTTCTCTTTGGACCAGTCAATGTGTTCCTTGGCAAATTTAAACCCATTCAAGACATGTATTTTTCTTAACAACGGGACTTTGCGAGGAGTTCTTGCTGGTAAATCGGCTTCACTTAATCATCATCTGTACCCACTGGTAACTTCACATGTTCCTTGATTTTTCTGGAGGTGATCATTGGCTGAGCCTTTGCCATTTTGGCTATTCTTCCATCCTATCGAACAGTAGTTCCTTCCTTCCTTCCTTTTTTCTGCTACTAACACATCAACTAACAGGTGTCGTGATGAAGAGATAATCAGTGTTATTCACTACACCTGTCAGTGGTCATAATGTTATTCCTTGTAAACACTAAAAACATTTTAGGTATACAACTGAAGATATTGATTTACATAATAGTTTTATCAACTGTATAAAACCATGATTGTCAAAATCTAATTCTATACAGATAACAATGGTGCTGTACCTGAACTGTGATTTGAAATTGGTTGAGTGAGCGAATGTATTCAATGATAACACCAATGATGAACTTGTGAGACATATCCTGTGAAAGAAATTTAAAAAACACATTACTGTGACCGCTTTGGTAAACATGTAAAATTGTATTACACTGAAAACTATAATAAATCATAACTTAAGTTGCAATTTAAGATGTTCAACCGCAAAAGAAACCAACATGATTAAATAATTGGGAACGTAATAACGCATAATTGGTACACTGCTTCCTACTATCAGAGACCTCTACCATCTGCTCTGTGTGTGCAGAGCACACACTGTATAACCTTTTGCTATTTGAGAGGAAATACATTTGCCAAGACCAGTCGGTTCAGAAACAGTTTCACCTCAATTACCTTGCTTAACACTACACCATTAACAACACTTTGCACTTTACTTGCATTTTACTTGCACTTGCACTGTCTACCTCACACAAATTTGCACAATAATATACCCATTAAGACTCTATGTATAGTTATTTACGTATTATCATTATTATGCGCTTAGATTTTTCAAATCATAATAATAATAATACTACTACTACTACTAATAATAATTATTATTATACATACCTAGCTATTACTACTACTATTATGTATATATATTACCATGTATATAAACCTACCACCACATATGTAAACAGTTATAGTTATAATTATTATATTAACCATAGATATACATGTTTACTGATGTTCTTTGTTTTTTGTAACAATCTATCTATCTATCTATCTATCTATCTATCTATCTATCTATCTATCTATCTATCTATCTATCTATCTATCTATCTATCTAAAATAAATACATATCTATCTAAGGTGTGATGCAACCATGATAAAAACTAAAAAACTAAGGAGCTGTCACAAACGCTAAACCAGGAGATTTTATTGCACCGAATTTCGCACTGGGTATTAGAGAATTTTCCAGAAGTTTCAAACTTATGGCACAGCAGCAAACCTGCCTGACAAGGAAAAAAATTAACAATTCCATCCAGAGGCCTAAACAATCTCATCAGAACAGAGTAAGATGTGTCAGAAGATTGTCAGCACGGATATTGCTTATTTAAGGTTATCGAGGAAAAATTATATTCGATCACGTACTGGGTGAGGCTGGGGTTAAATAATAGTGCACATGGACATTTGTCAAGAGAACTAGATGTTTTACATTTGAATTTAAATATTATCTTAACAAAAATTGCTTGTATGTTAATAAATATTATTTTCCTATTTACTGAGACTTATATATCCTCATGTAATTCTTTATACATCACCATAATACCTTTTAAGGTGAGAGGGGGTTGAATATTTTTTACATAATTTACACAATTTTTACATAATTTAATCATGATTATTTACATCGTCAAATACAGTGTGCATAATGTCAATTTAACTGTGAATTACCTTTTTCTCAGTAATTGCAGAGAAGACATGAGTGTACATGTCTGACTGATCGATGACTGCCTGCATTCGAACAGGTCTGGTATACGAGTTGCTAAAACGACTGGACACTGATTCCATAGCCTAAAGGAGGGAAACAAATAATGTTTGACATTAATTACACTAAATGTCAGAGACACTGACAAACAAATAGGTAACCTCCATAATTTGTTTAATTCTCTCATGTATTTAACTAAAAACTGGTAGGTTCAGGATCTGTGAGGAGGGAAAAATAACAGTACCATGGTGTATGTATGCTCTGCCTCCAGGTACTCCTTGTACACTTGATTTAGCTTATCAAATACAGTGGCCACAACAGGCAAGTGTTCTTTCTCCTTACCTATTAGCACTTAAAAAGGGTAAAAAAAAAGTAAAGAAACTTACATTACAATGTTGCATTACATACTGTAATTAAGCATCCTTAATAGCGTATTAAGCATTACTGCACAGATAAAACTGTCAGATAAAACCACAAAGCTGCTAGTTAAGAACACAAACTTGATCCAGATTTGATTCTCAGTTGTGCTATCAACCAGCAGAAAACCTAAACAAACATAGTTGGCTGTTTCGGACTATGAATAGGTTGGTAGAAAAAGAAAAAAATTAAATTGAATAAAAAGAATATAACCTTGATTCTACACATACTGGCCTTTTTATTAAGTATACATCATGTATTAGTGTACTTTTTGGGGATACATTTACTTACTGTAGCAAATATTATGCCATGTGCAATTATTTAGATAAATGACCCCCGCACATCAGTTATAGTAATGACATGGCAGTGGCATCTACTTACAGTGGTGTTCAAAAAAATTGCAGTCCAACATCATTAACCTAATAAATCACTGTTTTTAGTAGAAATGATACTTCTACAAAGCAAAAAGTGTAGTAAAGTAATAAAAACAAAGCAAACCCAACAATTAGGACATGCATGCAGCTCATTCTGAGTAATCGAAGCATTGATTGAAAGGGGCTTGTTAAAAATAATAGCAGTGAATATTTCAACTGGTGAAGTAATTCATTCTGATGAACAGCTTACTTTGATTAAAAAGTTGATTGTAGAGAGAAAAACATACAGAGAAGAGCAGCAAATTATAGGCTGCTCAGCTAAAATGATCTCAAATGCCTTGAAGTGACAACCAAAACCTGAAAGACACAGAAGGAAACGTGGAACTACTGTTCGATTGGATGGAAGAATAGCCAAAAAGGCTCAGCCAATAATCACCTCCAGAAAGATCAAGGAACATGTGAAGTTACCAGTGAGTACAAAAGATGATCAAGTGAAGGCAATTTACCAGCAAGAACTCCTTGCAAAGTCCCGTTGTTAAGAAAAAAGCATGTCCTGAATGGGTTAAAATTTGCCAAGGATTGGCAACATTTTGTGGACTGATGAAAGCAAAATTGTTCTTTTTGGGTCTAGTGGCCGTAGACAGTATGTCAGACGACCCCTGAGGACTGAATTCAAGCCAAAGTACATGGGATAGGATGTTTTTCATACCATGGTGTTATGCCTATTTATCGCATACGAGGGATCATGGATCAGTTTGAATATATCAAAATGCTTGAGGAGATCATGTTGCCGTATGTCGAAGAAGAAATGGCCTTAAAATGGGTGTTTCAACATGACAATGACCCAGAACATATTGGTTACAGACAAACAAGATTGAGGTAATAGAGTGGCCAGCCCAATCCCGTGACTTCAATCCCATAGAGAACTTGTGGGCTGACATCTGAAACGTGTTTTTTTAAGGCAAAACCCAAAAATGAACTGTGGAATGTAGTCTAATCATCCTGGACTGGAATACCTGTTCAGAGGTGCCAGAAGTTGGTCGACTCCATGCAACACAGATCTCGGAAACAATTGTATGCCACTAAATATTAGTTCAGCAATTTAAAGTGAAGTGAAACCTCAAACATTTTCAGTTTATACATAAATTTTTTGATGCTGGAACTGCTATTTTTTTGAACAGCCTAATATTCATTTTATATTCAATATTCATTAACTTTCTGTAAAGGATTAACACAAACTGGCTAAATTTTGTTAATGTTTTGATTTAGAATTTAAAATGTAGTATTTTCAGTGCATTTGCATTTATGGAAACAAAAGTTATTACAATGATTCACTTTTTTAAAATCACTGCTATTTTTTTGAACACCACTGTATTTACACTGATGAGCCAAAATTGTTGAACTACCGAATAAAATGTGCATGCCAATGTCTATTTCTTAACATCTGTGCATGTCACAAAATTATAATTTTTAACTTTTGGATCAAAGGTAGTTACAGACAGTACATGTGTTTAATGCAGCAGATGTATAAATGCTAAAGACCTAATTGACTTTAGTAAGATGAAATGTGTAACATGTCACACCTTAAGTCATTGAAATTGAAGTCAAATTAACTACCACGGTAAAAAACAGCAACAGGTTCCACCACAAAGTGAGCAAGAGCCCCCTTCTTCCGAATGACTGTCAACTCACCAACAACCTAAACTAATTCTACTGCTGATTTGAATTCACTAAGGACAATTCTCAGCCTTTCTCAGCTAATTCATCCACCTCCTCCTCCACCCTGGCTCTCTCACCTCTGTCCCCTGCTCTTCTAACCATCAACGAGCAGGACGTTAACAGACTCTTTAGGAAACAAAAGGTGCACTCAAGCACTGCAGCAAACAAATAGCGCCGACTTTCACTCATATCTTAAACAAATCACTAGAACTTTGCTCTGTTCCCTCATGCTTTAAAAATAAAAATTTCTGGACTTAATGATTACAGGCCTGTAGCCCTGACATCTGTAGTCATGAAGGTCTTCGAATGCTTGGTCCTAGCCCACCTAAACACCATCACAAATCCTCTGCTGGCTCCCCTGCAGTTTGCATACAGAGCAAACAGATCTGTTGACGATGCAGTCACCGTGGCCCTGCACTTTATGCTACAGCATCTTGACAGTCCTGGAACCTATGCTAAAGTTCTGTTTGTGGACTTCAGCTCGGCTTTCAACACCATAGTGCCAGAGCTGTTGCAGGTTAAACTGTCCCAGCTGTCTGTGCCTGATGCCATCTGCCGGTGGATCATGGACGTCCTGACAAACAGGACACAGCAGGTACGGCTAGGTAAACACATGTCAGACCAGTGGACCCCAAGTACTGTAAGTGGACCCTAAGTGTACCACAAAGCTGTGTGCTCTCACCCCTTCTCTTTAGTCTCTACACCAATGACTGTGTTTCTAAGGAACCAGGTGTAAAGATCCTAAAGTTTGCTGATGTCACCACTGTGGTGGATCTCATAGCCAATGTTGATGAGCTTGCCTACAGAAAGGAATTCGAGCAGCTAGTCTCCTGGTGCAGCAGCAACCACCTGCTGAGCAACACGCAAAAGACTGTAGAGATAGTGGTGGACAAATGCGTTAGAACACGTATATCTCGAAGACGAGTTCGTTCAGAATCAGCTAATTATCACAAATCGACTCAATTTTCTTAACTTAACTCATACATTCCCGTAGCGTCAATGCATTTGCCCGCAGAAGCTGAGCGTCTCTTCACTTCTATGGGACTGCGTTGAGTTTTTTTTTTTAATGCTCCGAAACTCGCCGGTCATTGGATAAATGCCTCGATTTTGTCCCGCCCCCGGACGCTGAGCGTCTCTGGGGGTGAATGGGGCAGTGGGCGGGTCTGAACGCTGAGCTTCTGCAAGATGATTGGAGGATCAGTGGAAAGGCTGAATCCCGTTTTGATTGACAGCTCGTTTGAGCACTACACTGTCACTTCTCAAACTCAAACTCAAAAGAAGCTTTATTGGCATGACAAATAGGGACATTCGTATTGCCAAAGCAATACACTTCATTAGTCACTTAATCACTAGGAGCTTCAGTCCCATCGCGGATTTTGCGAGTGAAGTCGAAAGACAAACTGCAACCCATTTCAGGCCATTTTCTTGTAAAAGGAACAGAGGGCAGAATTTATGTGTAAATAAATTGAAAAATTTTATGATGTAAGCCGACAATGAGCTTCCCCTCTTTGAAAGACCAGCAGCCGCCACTGGTGTATAGAGATGCTTTTCTGTAACATGTAGGTAGTTTATCATAAATTTACTTTTAGTTATGTCACTCTGACTTCACTTATAAACAAGTTTCTGAATTGGCACCCACTGGATTTTTTTTTGGTTATGCATGAAAAACATGAGCTCAGCAGTTTCTGACATAATCAAACCAGCAAATCTGGCACCAGCAACTATGCAACAAAAATGGCACACTTTCTTAACTCTTTCTAATGTTGACTTGTTTTTGAATTACATTATAAATTCCACTGCTACATGATTAGCTGTTAATTAAATGAATAAGAATGTCTATTAAAAAGGCTTGTGATTACATATACAAATTATGATATTTGTCATTATTATTTTTCGCTTTATTCACCTATAACTGTAAACTTTAAGATTTAATTTTTTTTATAATTCAATAAGTTGAAATTTACATACTTTGTGAGCATACAGACAGAATGACCATTTTGCAATCACTTCTGTTGAGTAAGAAGTCCAGCAGTTTGCCTTTGTCTCGAAGAAGCTGTACTGTTGGCTGAAGCTTTACTTGAAGATACCACAAATATCCTGTTGTGTACACAAACAAATATAAAGAAAATCACAAAATAAACTATTTTTGTTTTATTTGAACCATGTCAGATAACAAAATGCTTCCTACCTTCACTGGCACTGATGATAATATCAGGTTGAAAAACACTCCAAGTTGATGAGTCTAAATGTTAAGAAAGAATTCCAAAAGAATAAATCTGTAAAACAAAGACCCTGTCCTGACACAAAGGCTTGCTTGGGACAATTTCAAGGACATGGGTGGACAAACAGCTATAACAATAAAAGAAAGAACAAAATACCACAGACATTTTTCAAAACAAGTATCACAAATAATAATGTCCTCCCTTAACTAAACAGGGGGTGTGGGATGTTACTACAGCAATGTTTGCAGGATAGTAATACAATTTATATATATATATATTAGAAGTACATTAAAAACTTCAAATTCCATTACATTTTATCGTTACACTGGAATGCAATGTGAAAATTTTTGGTTTCATGTCTTCTTAAAGTACACAGCTTTAAAATGGTTTCTATTTTAGAATAATTTAAAACAGTCTTTAAAACAGCCACACATCCCAATTGATCAAAAAGATACAGAGCTCAGAAGGCACTGAGGCCTTGCTGGGGGCAGCCATAGATCCTGTAGGACAAAAGACAGTTCACTTGGTTAAATAACAACTCATGGATAGGAAACTATAGTTATAGCTAGGGTCCTACTAAATTTACTGGGAGATGTGCTTAATTTTACAGGCCCTGTTTTTTAAAAAATAGCAGATTTCACAGATTTTTAAAGAAAAGTGCCACATTTCACGGCAGTCATTAAATTACCCGAGCAGTGTTTTTAGCTGCTTTAGACTTTAACATCTTGGACATTTTGTCTAACTGATTGCTAGTGTAACAAGCGTCTTTAGAGTTTACCGAGTTTATAAAGAAAGAAATAAACTGTACATAGACAAACTTTAGGAAGCATAATACTTTACTGACTTGGTATTTTGAGGTGCAGCACAGACTAGAGAGAAATGATCACGTGTGTAGAAAAGCACACTTTTAAAAAATTGATTATGGAATTCCCAAAGAGACAAAATACACTCAATACATAAACATACATCAAACATTGTCAGCACATTACACCACAGAAAAGTCGGTTAAACTTAATTGCCCTATGATTGCTAGGACCAACCTCATATTGCGCATCATTTTTCATACGCTACGCGAATGAAAAACATTAAATCACTAAACACAATTTTTCCATTTTTACAGCAAACTGCATATTACACGGTAAAACAGCCTATCTAACAGCCATGAATTAGGTAGGGCCTTAGTTATAGCAATATGAGAAAAGAGGCCAGTAATTAACACTTTGCATTTACGTTGATGTTACTACAAATATTATCATGTAATTGCATATTAAAGAACTGTGAAAAACTGTATTAAGGACACCATAAATTGCACATTAATTCTTCCTAGAGCTCATTCACATGAGAAGTGGATGTGCCACTGTTTCCAATGGAGTGTGGCGGTGCTGCTTAGCTTGCTACTGCGCCTCCCTAAGCAACGAGTACTTTTGAACTTGCCGTGACGTTCAAATTTCACCTGATTAAACGTTAAACCAGTTTGCTGCTGACCTTTTCAAAGTGCCTCCAATGAGACGAACTGTTTGATATGACATGGTAAAAGCGACTAACAACACTTAACGTGAATTTTTGTACTTAAAAACAACGACCGATAAATTTGTGGAGAAAATTTATGACCAATAGTAACTGAGAGAATTTAGTGTTTCTATGTTATTTTTTAGTACATTAAGCCATGTGAAGATTTTTTCACGATAAGCGTTTAACACTCTCTCAGAGAAGCTAATTCTCTCCGTTTTTAAGCACCCAGAGCTATAAAAAACAATTTAAAAGTGAAACTACCACACATTAAGGAAAATTCAGCTAAACATGTGGATGCTTTCAGAGTGGTTCTGATGATTATTTCACACAAATGTATATTTGTGTCTCGGTGCACAACATTTTACCGCACTACTCAAGCCAAGCGCTGAGCAAAGCTGCAATTTGCGCTGAGGTGCGCAAATCGCTTCTCATGTGAATGCACCTTTATAGATAAGATTATTATGATCAAATTAGCTCTGGCCCTCTAAAAGCACCTGTGAACTCAATCTTGTAGGGCTGGATGGACTGTGCAGGAAGCACAGGCTGATGAACATTCATAGCACAGTCTAGCTCCCTTAGCTTGATGTCAAAGACAATAGATGTCTGAAACAGTAAAACAGGGTTCATTAACACAAAGTAGGGTTAATAAAACATCATAAGAATCAAAAACTTGCAAGGAAAGGTTTTTAACTACCTATTAATGGAATTGTGTAAACTCTATAATAAACATAAGCTTGTGCCACATAAAATTACAGGCTTACTCAACCTATACATATACAACCTAAACATAAATAGGAATTCATAAAGGCACCAAAATACGAAAATTACCTGTGAGCGTTGATGGTGCACCACAACTAGATTATCCACAACATTTAGAGCAAACTTGCCTGTAGTGTTGAGTTTAAGCACATGTGCTTTCTTGCAAGACCCATCTCTGTTAAACAGTTAGCAAAATTAATCTAATATAAACACAAATACTTACAAACTGGAAAAATTAAGAGACCACTAAAATTATTGGTATACTATGTACAGTTGTTGAGTGACATTTCCCTCAACACTTAAAATATGTTTTGGCACCAAGGATACCAAGCAATGCTGATTTTGTAAGTTTACCCCCTTACAAAGACTTGAACAGTCTATAATTTTTATGGAAGGTTTATTTTAACAGAGAGAGACAGAATATCAACAAAAAATCCAGAAAAAAAACATTAAATAAAAGTTAAAAATTAATTTGTATTTAATTAAGGAAAATAAGTATTTGATCCCCTACCAACCAGCAAGAATTCTGACCCCCACAGACCGGTTATGTGCCCATGAGGCACACAAATTAGTCCTGTCCCTGTATAAAAGACTCCTGTCACAGAATCAGTTTCTTCCGTTCAAATCTCTCGACCACCATGGGCAAGACCAAAGAGCTATCAAAGGACGTCAGGGACAAGACTGTAGACCTGCACAAGGCTGGAATGGGCTACAAGACCATCAGCAAGAAGCTTGGTGAGAAAGAGACCACTGTTGGTGCGATAATTCGAAAATGGAAGTAATACAAGATCACAGTCAATCACCCTCACTCTGGAGCTCCATGCAAGATCTCACCTGGTGGGGTAAGAATGATTCTGAGAAAGGTGAGGTCAGTCCAGAATTACACGGGAGGAGCTTGTCAATGATCTCAAGGGAGCTGGGAGCACAGTCACCAAGAAAACCATTAGTAACACACTTTGCCGTAATGGATTAAGATCCTGCAGTGCCCGCAAAGTCCCTTTGCTCAAGAAGGCTCATGTACAGGCCCGTCTGAAGTTTGCCAATGAACACCTGAATTATTCAGAGAAAGCTTGGGAGAATGTGATATGGTCAGATGAGACCAAAATTGAGCTCTTTGGCATCAACTCCACTCGCCGTGTTTGGAGGCAAAGAAATGCCCGGTGGGGATGGTGTTCTTGGGGTCATATCCAGCATTTCTCTGCTCCCAGCTCCCTTGAGATCATTGACAAGCTCCTCCCGTGTAATTCTGGACTGACCTCGCCTTTCTCAGAATCATTCGTACCCCACCAGGTGAGATCTTGCATGGAGCTCCAGAGTGAGGGTGATTGACTGTGATCTTGTATTTCTTCCATTTTCGAATTATCATGCCAACAGTGGTCTCTTTCTCACCAAGCTTCTTGCTGATGGTCTTGTAGCCCATTCCAGCCTTGTGCAGGTCTACAATCTTGTCCCTGACGTCCTTTGATAGCTCTTTGGTCTTGCCCATGGTGGTCGAGAGATTTGAACGGAAGAAACTGATTCTGTGACAGGGGTCTTTTATACAGGGACAGGACTAATTTGTGTGCCTCATGGGCACATAACCGGTCTGTGGGGGTCAGAATTCTTGCTGGTTGGTAGGGGATCAAATACTTATTTCCCTTAATAAAATACAAATTAATTTTTAACTTTTATTTAATTGTTGATATTCTGTCTCTCTCTGTTAAAATAAACCTTCCATAAAAATTATAGACTGTTCAAGTCTTTGTAAGGGGGTAAACTTACAAAATCAGCAGGGGATCAAATACTTATTTCCCCCACTGTATATATACACACAGTGCCATCAGAAAGTATTCACACCCCTTCACTTTTTCCACATATTGTTACGTTAAAGACATATTCGAAATCCGATTTGAGTATAGTTTTCTTTTAAAAAATCTACACGAAATACACATTATACGTACTTAAGTATTCGCACCCTTTGCTATGACGCTCAAAATTGAGCTCAGGTGCATCCACTTTACACTGATCATCCTTGAGATGCTTCTGCACCTTGATTGGAGACCACCTGTGGTAAATTCAGTTGATTAAACATAATTTGGAATGGCACACACTTGTCTATAAAAGGTCTCACAGTTGACGGTGCATATCAGAGCAGAAACCAATGAAGTCAAAGGAATTGTCTTTAGACCTCCGAGACCGGATTGTGTCAAGGCACAAATTTGGGGAAGGATACAAAAAAATTTCGGCAGCATTAAAGGTCCCGAAAAGCACTGTGGTCTCAATTATTCGGAAATGAAAGAAGTTTGGAACCACCAGAACCCTCCCTAGATCTGCCCGCCTAACCAAACTGAGTAATCGGGGAAGAAGGGCCTTGGTCAGAGAGGTGACCAAGAACCCAGTGGTCACTACGGCAGAGCTCCAGTGTTCCCTTGTGGAGATAGGACAACCATCCAGTAGGTCAACCATTGCTAACACACTCCACCAATCAGGCCTTTATGGTAGAGTGGCCAGACGGAAGCCACTCCTCACTAAAAGGCACATGCCCGCCCACTTGGAGTTTGCCAAAAAGCACCTTAAGGATTCTCCAAAATAAATGAAACCAAAATAGAACTTTTTGGCCTGAACTACAAGCGTCATGTCTGGAGAAAAACAGGCACTGCTCATCGCCTGGCTAACACCATCCCTACTGTCAAGCATGGTGGTGGCAGCATCATGCTGTGGGGATGTTTTTCTGCGGCAGGAACTGAGCGACTAGTCCGCATAGAGGGTAAGATGACAGCAGCCAAATATAGAGAGATTCTTCAAGAAAACCTGCTCCAGAGTGCTCTGGAACTCAGACTAGGGTGCCGATTCATCTTCCAACACGACAATGACCCGAAGCACACAGCCAAGATAACAAAGGAGTGGCTTCAGGAGCAGTCTGTGAATGTCCTTGAGTGTACCAGCCAGAGCCCGGACTTGAATCCAATTGAACATCTCTGGAAAGACCTAAAAATGGCTGTCTACAGACACTGCCCATCCAACCTGACTGAGCTTGAGAGGATCTGCAAAAAAGAATGGGAGAAAATGCCCAAAAACAGGTGTGCCAAGCTTGTACAGACATACCCAAGAAGACTTGAAGCTGTGATTGCTGCCACTTAGGTACCTATTATGTTTATATTTTGAATAAATTTACAAAAATGTCTGAAAACATGTTTTCACTTTGTCATTATGGGCTATTCAAAATGGGGTTTTGAAATATGTCTGTAACATAACAAAATGTGGAGTGGGTATGAATACTTTCTGATGGCACTGTATATATATTTTAAATTTGTCAAATTTGTATATATGGTAAATTAAAAAGAAAAAGAACAATTACTTGTGACTTGACCTTACCTTGGTAAGTGATATAGAACCACTTCAGAGCTGTTGGTAGTTCTAGAGTGATGCTTAAGGTACATGACATATAACTGGCCATAGCTACATAAAAACAGATGAAGACAAAAGTCCGTAAGCATGGAGTAATGTTTCCTAATAAATAACCATCATAGCAAAACTGTACTTGATAACCTTTGTTTATTTGTAACAGCAAATAAAAAAAAGGATGCATACATTTTGCACACAATACTTACATGGTGGCAACTGCAATATCCCTTTCAGAAAGTTTGGCTGGTTTAGAAACTATGGGTAGCTCTATCTCAAATTTCGGCATTTTTGACATTGTTCCATTCTAAAAAAATAAACAAAACAGTTAAAAGCATTTATCAGTTCCAAATGTACAAACCTTTTTCCAGAAAAGTTGTGATACTTTCTAAAAATGCAATAAAAACTGAAATCTGTAATTTGTTAATTAACTTGAACTTTTATTTAACAGACAAAAGGATGAAGAAAAGTGTTTTTAATAAATAACATAACTCTATTTGTTAAATATAAACACATTTAGAAAGTGATGCCTGCAACACACTCAAAAAACGATGCCCAAGGCTACCTTAGAAAACTCAGAAAACCTAGCTCTGTACCACGCAACCTCCGATCCACTAGCCTCGCTCGTCTTTATTCTCCACCCAAAACTCAAGGAAGACACGCATCAAGGCACCTTTCTGTACTGGTACCCAATTGGTAGAATTAACTACCTTTTCAAAAGATGATTAAAGACCCACCTCTTTACTAATCATCTACGCTGCACTTAACTAACATGCACTAAATTCTAACCTTCATAGCAACTTTTAACGGGGTTTTAGCAGATTTGTTTCCTTGGACTGTCGTTTACTTAAACTAGAGTAGGAAGATTTTGACTGTGGAAGCACTTCTGTAATTCGCTCTGAATAAGAGTGTCTGCTAAATGTTGAAAATTTAAATTTAAAGTGATGTTATAGTAACACAAATATTGTGTTGTATTGTATATATTTGTTGCAAAATCTAGATTTCTGCTTTTACATACTCATTTTGCACATGCTATTGCCACTAACACAATCACTATACCATTAAAGATGCTGGTTTTTTAACCTCAGCATTGGTAATGGTCCCTTTCCTCTTTAATTCCAAAAACAAATTAAAGCCCCGAGATGTTGGCTGTGTTTTTGGATGTTATATGGTTTTTGCTTTGCATTAGTCTTAACTTGCATGTGTAGATGGTGTTTCCCAAAGTACTACAGAGCCCATGTTATACAGTGTATCACAAAAGTGAGTACACCCCTCACATTTCTGCAGATATTTAAGTTTATCTTTTCATGGGACAACACTGACAAAATGACACTTTGACACAATGAAAAGTAGTCTGTGTGCAGCTTATATAACAGTGTAAATTTATTCTTCCCTCAAAATAACTCAATATACAGCCATTAATGTCTAAACCACCGGCAACAAAAGTGAGTACACCCCTTAGTGAAAGTTCCTGAAGTGTCAATATTTTGTGTGGCCACCATTATTTCCCAGAACTGCCTTAACTCTCCTGGGCATGGAGTTTACCAGAGCTTCACAGGTTGCCACTGGAATGCTTTTCCACTCCTCCATGATGACATCACGGAGCTGGCGGATATTCGAGACTTTGCGCTCCTCCACCTTCCGCTTGAGGATGCCCCAAAGATATTCTATTGGGTTTAGGTCTGGAGACATGCTTGGCCAGTCCATCACCTTTACCCTGAGCCTCTTCAATAAAGCAGTGGTCGTCTTAGAGGTGTGTTTGGGGTCATTATCATGCTGGAACACTGCCCTGCGGCCCAGTTTCCGGAGGGAGGGGATCATGCTCAGCTTCAGTATTTCACAGTACATATTGGAGTTCATGTGTCCCTCAATGAAATGTAACTCCCCAACACCTGCTGCACTCATGCAGCCCCAGACCATGGCATTCCCACCACCATGCTTGACTGTAGGCATGACACACTTATCTTTGTACTCCTCACCTGATTGCCGCCACACATGCTTGAGACCATCTGAACCAAACAAATTAATCTTGGTCTCATCAGACCATAGGACATGGTTCCAGTAATCCATGTCCTTTGTTGACATGTCTTCAGCAAACTGTTTGCGGGCTTTCTTGTGTAGAGACTTCAGAAGAGGCTTCCTTCTGGGGTGACAGCCATGCAGACCAATTTGATGTAGTGTGCGGCGTATGGTCTGAGCACTGACAGGCTGACCCCCCTTTTCAATCTCTGCAGCAATGCTGACAGCACTCCTGCGCCTATCTTTCAAAGACAGCAGTTGGATGTGACGCTGAGCACGTGCACTCAGCTTCTTTGGACGACCAACGCGAGGTCTGTTCTGAGTGGACCCTGCTGTTTTAAAACGCTGGATGATCTTGGCCACTGTGCTGCAGCTCAGTTTCAGGGTGTTGGCAATCTTCTTGTAGCCTTGGCCATCTTCATGTAGCGCAACAATTCGTCTTTTAAGATCCTCAGAGAGTTCTTTGCCATGAGGTGCCATGTTGGAACTTTCAGTGACCAGTATGAGAGAGTGTGAGAGCTGTACTACTAAATTGAACACACCTGCTCCCTATGCACACCTGAGACCTAGTAACACTAACAAATCACATGACATTTTGGAGGGAAAATGACAAGCAGTGCTCAATTTGGACATTTAGGGGTGTAGTCTCTTAGAGGTGTACTCACTTTTGTTGCCGGTGGTTTAGACATTAATGGCTGTATATTGAGTTATTTTGAGGGAAGAATACATTTACACTGTTATATAACCTGCACACAGACTACTTTTCATTGTGTCAAAGTGTCATTTTGTCAGTGTTGTCCCATGAAAAGATATACTTAAATATCTGCAGAAATGTGAGGGGTGTACTCACTTTTGTGATACACTGTATATTAGATTCAGTAACATATAAGGTTTTAATGCAGTGCCATTAAAGAAATGTAAGGCCACTACATGCAATACTGTTTTTATGTCTTGACATTACAAACATTTATTTATTATTTATTAGAATTTTAAAGTCATGTTTTACACACTTTGGTTACGTTCATGACAGAAACGGTAGTTACCCGTTACACAAGATTCATGAGTTCACAAGTTTAATGTCAAACACAGTCATGGACAATTTTGTGTCTCCAACTCATCTCACCTGCATGTCTTTGGACTGTGGGAGAAAATCCACGCAGACACAGGGAGAACATGCAAACTTCACACAGAAAGGACCCGGACCGTCCCACCTGGGGATCGAACCCAGGACCTTCTTGCTGTGAGCCATCAGTGCTACCCACTAAGCCACTGTGCCGACATTACACAGTTTAAATGTACATATGCCATGTCTGGTTATTATAACTATAACATTACACTTTTTAAATGATTCATTAGTAAACCATTTTTACATTTTAAGCAACGGCTTTAAATAAATCTAATTTCATTTTAGCTCAGTGGGCTACAATATATTGGTATCAAAATAATATATTATTACTAACATTATATTACTATTCTGAGCATTAATAAACTGTATTATTATTAAACTGTCATTGCATGAGAAACAAATTCCATATTCTTACTATAAGGCAGTTTTATCAGATATTTGGCAGATAACACATATTTTTATATTTTTGTTAATTTGGCTACTCACCATCAACAACTCCTTGACATCTGGTACTGTCCCTAAAGCTTTTAAAAAGGCAACGTCCTAAAAAACTCACTACAGACATCTACAGACTTATATCAGACTCTCTTAGTAAAGTCAAATCCTCCCATGGCTTGTCTCACTACTTCTATGCTGATGATGCTTAGATCAGTCATTTCCTCCATTAGACACCCAAATCTTAGCTTGTATTTTGGCACATATGGCAGATACCTCATTATGGATGTCAGCTCATCATCTAAAACTCAACCCCAGTAAGACGGAGCTGATATTTCTGAGGATATGTATCTATGCCAAGATCTAGTTATTTCTCTAAATGACTCTCAGATCAAAACATCTGAACATTTACAAAACCTTAGTATTGTCCTGGATATCCAGCTATCCTTCTCAGTTCATTTTGATGAACCTGACCTGATCATGTAGGTTCTTCCTCTACATCAGAAAGATTCCACTATTACTCTATTTGGAAGCCACTCCATTTTCTTGCCAGTTTGAGGCTAAACTTCTTCAACTCCCCCCTGCCAGGTTTTACCATATTAACTATCAAACTTCAGCAGCTAATTCAAAATGCAGCTACACACCTGATTTTCAATTAAACCAGGCACAAACACACTTTTATATTTTTCTCATTTGATTTAAAACAAAGATGCTTGCCTACAAAGTCTAAAACAGACCGGACCTTACTTTAGCACACTTATTAAACCCGGTTCTGTAGCACACACCCTTTTAAAAGATTACTAAAGACCCATTTCTTAACTAAGTATTTAAATGGAAAGTTTTCTGTTTTACCCATGTCTTTGTTCTAACAGGGTTGCAGCAGAATTATGTTAATAGATGGTTGTCTACTTGCACTATACAGTCAGGAAATGTTTAATGTAAAAGCAATTCTTTAAGTACTCTTTAGCATCGGCTAAATGCTGTAAATGTATAAAAAAAAAAAAAAAAAAAAAAAAAAAAAACAGCAGATGATGTGTGTACTGCCTAGTGTCATAATCATGTTTTAAGTAAACCATTACCAAGGCCTTGGACTCCAATGAAATTGGATGCTGTAATTGTACTCCTTTTGTCCCTTTCTTAAATTAAACTATGCCCATTTATTTATATGCTACAAAATTGTAATTTTTGTTGTTGCCCACGCAAATAATTCATTTTCCCACCCAAAGATGATGTCCTAGGGCCTCTGTTCAGCGTAATGAACTGTGCTTAGGATGCATACAGCTCTTTATCAAAATTCTGAGACATTTAATCCATAACATCAACCCCAACATTACTATTGTTGGTGGGGAACTGGTACTTGGTAGGGAACAGTTGTTCACCTACAGTAATGTTCTCATCGGGTGTGTTAAAAGCAAAACTTCTTTTTACAAAAGGATAGAATATCTCCAATGTCATGGCAAATTAATCTGTTTATCTGTCTGACCCTGACCTTTTTTTTTTTTTTTTTACATCAAAAGCATAGATAGTGCATGATCTGAATTTCTGTATGTTTACATGCAAAGATTTTCTCCAAATAGAAAACGCATTTTGATTACAGATGAACACATTTTACATGTACATTTTACTTAACAATCTGATAAAAATCTTAAATTTACATGCATAAGTAATCTAATCCAAAATTATGTGCATATGTAGAGTATGTTACCATAAAAACAAGCATTACGTGAGTCCAGTCTGAGTAAGGGGAGCAGTAGTATGTTACCTAAGTTTTCAGCTGGTGTGTTTGTTTTGTTAATTGCTTTAAAATATGGTAAACTCAGAAAAATTTATTTTTGCCTTAATGTTTCGTAAATGTACATTTACTTATTAAAAAAGGGACAAGAGGAAGTTGAAGAGAAAAGCTTGTAGCATAAACTTCTACTGGTTCCACTGGTCTCTTCTGCAGACCAGTTTTTCTCTCCAGAAAACGTGTGTATTGATTCTCAGGTTTCATCATTTGCGCCATCATTCTTTTTTTTTTTTTTTTTTTTTTTGATGAATGAATGAAGTGAACATTATGAAAAGTTCCTTAAGAACTGTTTCTTTTTTGGCTTCATTTAGTGAATGGCT
This sequence comes from Trichomycterus rosablanca, assembly GCF_030014385.1. Lineage (NCBI taxonomy): Eukaryota > Metazoa > Chordata > Actinopteri > Siluriformes > Trichomycteridae > Trichomycterus > Trichomycterus rosablanca. The sequence goes on along the minus strand of NC_085990.1, from coordinate 22,253,405 downwards.
TGCAAACGGATTACACTTTAAACTGCTATTGCCTATTGGATAAAGCAGTGTTGAATTCCTCAACCTGGATTATTTATCTGGATTATGTTTTAAATTTTAATTCGGCTGATAAATCTGCCTGGTGTCTGAACTCATTTTTTCCTTCTCGAACATTTACAAATATTCAAAAAATTACTTTGTCTTACTTTGTGCTGTGGAAAGCAGGGTATAATATAGGTCTACTGTATGTGGCTACAGACTACTACAAGTGATCACTTGCAAGGTGAATACTTGGTTCGGGTCTTTTCTGTGTGGAGTTTGCATGTTCTCCCTGTGTACCAAACTTTTTGCGTTGTACCAAACTTCATGTGAGAATTTTCAGACAGTTAAAAAAAAAACATTTCTCAATGCTAAATTGCAACTATTTAAGGTTTTTCACAATTTACTATACAAAACAAGTCCAGAAAAAATCTCAGTCTGTGTAGGATAAGGCTGGAAACTACTGTTGAAACCTTTGAACCCTTACATACCGTTGGATCCTCCTTTTACACCCAATCCTGATTTCCTCACCTGTTACCAGTTTATGTGCTTATTGTGGAATGCTGTAACTTCTCACTTTTTCTCGTCTGTCCCAACTTTTAGGAGTGTGTTGCAGACATCAATTTCTAAATGTGTTTATATTTACAAAATACAATGATGTTGATCAGTAAAAACATTAAGAACCTTTTCTTTCTACTTTTGTCAGTTAAATAAAGATTCAAGAGAATTAACGAATTGCAGATTCTTCTTTTTATTGCATTTTACAAAATGTGCAAGTTTATTTTTCGAAATGGGGTTTGTATTATTATATTACAACCCCAAATTAGAAAGACAATATGGAATAGTATGGACAGTTAAAAAAAAAAAAAGTGTCTCATACATTTACTTTGAGGTTTTTCATTGCAGACAGTATGAACCCAAGATATTTTATGTTTTGTCTGGTCTACTTCATTTACTTTGTTAATATACATCAATTCCTGCATTTCATTCTTCCTGCAAAAACGTCTTAAAGTGTGCAACAGTACAAGTTTGTCATTGTTGCATTTTTTGTTTCAAAATTCTCCACACATTTTCTATTAAAAACAGATCAGGACTGCAGGCAGGCTAGTCCAGTACCCGTACCCTCTCCTTCTGAAGCCATGTGGTTTTGCAGTGTCTTGCTAAAAATGCTTAGACATCCCTAATCCCCTGCCCATGTAATTATCTCAGCCATTAATGAATGATGGTTTTTGATGCAGTACCTTCCGAGGGATCAGAGATTGAGGGTGTTTAGCTTAGGCTTGCACCCTGAAATTCCTTAAAATTCCTTGAATTGTTTAATGATATTATGCAAAAAGCAAAAGCACTTCACAATTGCTTGTATTCAGTCACATAAGTGGCTTTGGATAAAAGTATCTGGTAAATGCCAAAAATGTAATGCTTATTTCAGCAAGGCAATGCAAAGTCGCAATTTGCTTAGCACTATAAGGCCTCATAGTAAGAAAGTACAGGTGCCAGACTGGCCTGACTATTTTCAGTCCAAAAATGCCTAAATTTGTGTGGTGCATTACGAAGCAAAACAAACGACAACAAAGACCCTGTACAGCTGGATAGCTGAACAGTTAATTCCAATTATTCCACTAACACATCTATAACAACTAGTGTCCTCAGTTTCCAACTGGCCCCTGATTCTGCTATTTCTTTTAAAAGTGTTGCAGCCATCAAATTCAAAATGAACACTCATTAAGAACATTATTAGGTACACCTATCAGTTGATCAGATAATGACAGGATGACACTAACATGGTATTGACATGGTAGTGTGTGTTGTTCTGGTATAAGTGCGTCAGGCGCAGCAGAGTTGTTAAAATTTATTAATACTGTTTAAATTTATCAGCCTTTTTATTAGAAATACATACACAATGCAGATTGTGTAAGTGTACAGATAGAGTAAAAAGCTATTTTCTTTCGAGCAAAATATTAGTTAATCTTTATTGAGTCTTTCATCAATGGACAATTTCTGATTGTACGACATATTTGTAATGGAACATTATTCTCCCAGCATTGACAATAATGTGCTTAAAAATCCCAACAAAACTGCTGGATATGATACACTTAACCAAGTACAACACACACTCCTATGTTGCTACCACATTTTACAGAGCAACATATCAGCTACATCAGTAACTGAACACCAACAAAGTTCATCTGTATAGTAGGTGTTACTAAAATAATCAATAAATGTTTTACCAGATAGTTGTACCTAATAAAACGTTAGTGAGACTTCCGGTCTAACCGGTGAGGTGATGGCAGCATAGAACGGTAGGCTCCCGACGATAATAATTAAAATATCGCCCGATATAACTCGAATATTGATTGAGAGCTGATAATGCACTTATAGATACAGCGGGTGAACAATAATGCCCAAATTGGGAAGAAAAGTCTTGTAAAAAAAAAAAAAAAAACCTTATGAAGAAGAGGAATGGCAGCTGCTACAAACTAATAGCAACATGGAGGACGAACAGTTAAACACTGACTCGGAGCCAACGCATGAAGCCAACTTGAACACAATTTCGAAGAAGCTTCGATAATTCAGAAAGGATTCAAATCAGCAATTAAGTGGCATAAGAGAAGATAGAAATAAGATATACAAAAGAGTAGATGAAGCAGAGGAGCGAATTAATACTGCCGAGAATCGAATCCAGTTATCGGAGGATGTGTTGTCGGAGTTGGTGAAACTGCAGGGGCAAATGGAGGCTAAACTGACTGATTTGGAGGGACGTTCGCGATGCGACAATGTCAGCATACACGGGGTAAAAGAAGGAGCAAAAGAAAGTTCCACATCAGTGATAGCTTTTGTGGAGGAGTTACTAATGAGAGGCTTGGAGCTTCCTACATCTACGGCGCTGAACATTGAAAGAGCACACCGCGCTCTCGCCCCGAAACCTCTGAACAAAACCCGACCAAGATCGATTGTAGTTAATTTCGCAAGCTTCAGATTAAAGGAAGATGTGCTTAAAAGAGCCTGGCAGAAAAAAGGCTTCGATTTCCAGGGGAAAAGGGTGAACTTGGACCATAACTATGCACCGAAGCTGCTAAGAAAGCGGAGGGAATATGCCGAGGCAAAAACTGTGTTCAAAAAATGAAGCATAAGATTCCAGACTCCATTCCCAGCCAGACTAAGGGGGTTTTACAAAGAGTTTTACAAAGGTGATTTACAACTCTGCCGAGGAGGCAACAGCGGACATGGCAAAGAGCGGAATATCGGTAACGGTCCGGAAAAGCCCATGCTCCCCCTTTTGGACAAGATTAACCAACTGACCTGGCGATTCAGCGGGAATCGAGAAAAACGGAAAGATACGAGCTCTGCCCGAGGCTTCAGAGAACGGCTCCAGTCATTCTAGCGATGAGTCATTTGATAAGTACAAAAGTTATAATAGTAATACTCCAGACTTATAATCTATCTTATAATAATTTCACATAATGTTAAAGACTAATAATTTTACAGAGGTTTAATTACAAAATTTGCTTTCAAGCAAGATGTTAAACTTATGATGTGGATACTGTTAAGAGCTAACGAAGGACAGATATGGAGTTGGGACACCACTCAATGATCACTTTGGACCTAAAAGTCAGCTTAAAATCTGAGGAGGGCCCTCTTCCACTGTCAGGAGGAAGAGGTTTTCCCTCATTACTCTCATTTCAGCAGAGACATAAGGCAACAGAAAAGGCCTTAAAATTGGAAGTCATCTATTATTATTTTGTTATTTTGGTTCTGGTTAATGTTTGCAGTTGTTCTATTGTTCTTTATAACATCAGGGGTGTTGGATGCGAAGTAAGAACAGGTTTTTCGGGGATCTCAAAACACACAGTGCAAAGTATTAAGTCAATCAGAGTAATTATTTACAACGTGAATGGTTTGACAAAATTAAAGAGGGAGGGAGTGAATGTAGCTCTTATCCAAGAGACTCACTTGACAGATCTAGAAGATGAAAAGCTAAGGAGATGGAAATTTGCTCAGTACTCATCCTCTTGTGGGCAAGGTTCTAAAAGAGGAGTAGTGACTTTAATCTCTAGTAAACTAAATTTTGAATGCATATACAAAAAGAAAGACACGGAGGGGAGGTTCTCATAGTTAGAGGATATTTACAAGGTGTACTAGTTACTTTTCTTAATGTTTATGCTCCCTCTCATATCTTAGCAAAATAAAAGAATTAAAAAAGAATTGAAAAAATCCTCCCCCAGATAATAAGTTTAGACAGGTTTTATTCCACATAGGCAGACACAGGACAATATTCGCTGTACACTACATATGATCGAACAAACAGGAAAAAATCTTCAGGCAATTTTTTTGGGTCTTGATGCGGAAAATGCCTTCGATCGAGTCAACTGGGAATTCTTATATAGAGTATTACAGAAATGTGGATTCCATCAAATTTTGCTGATGCGTTGTACAAAGATCCAAGGGCGAGAATAAAAATTAATGGGGGCATATCAAACTCTTTCAGTTTAGAAAGAGGCCCTAGACATTGCTGTCCTATTAGCCCATTACTATAGTATTTGCAATGTTTATTGAGACATTAAGTCAGGGAATTACTCAGGATAAAAATATTACAGGTATACAAATGAAGACAGGAGCATAAAATCTCTTTGTTTGAGAGAGTTCAATTTTATATCTGTTATCATTATTAGAGATCTCAGGATATAAATTGAATGTTCCAAAAACCCAAATACTATGCTTCAATTACAAGACCAGTCAAACTATTAGTTCCAAAATTAGACTGAATTGGAGTATGAACTACATGAAGTACCTGGGAGTAAACATCCCAAAGGATTTAATAAAATTGTATGATTTAAATTTTTATCAATTGAGTCAGAAATTAAAGGAGGACATAATAAGATGGAATTTAATTCAATTCTAGGATTCACGGATTGAGTCTGTGAAAATGAATGTTCTGCCTAGGGTGCTTTATTTATTTCAGACTCTCCCAATAGAAGTAAATGATAGACAATTTAATGAATGAGATAAGTTAATATCACGGTACATTTGGTATGGGAGCAAACCAAAAATAAAATTTCAAACTCTCCAGCTGGCAAAAAACAAGGGAGGGGTAGCACTTTCCTGCCTCAAGGACTATTATATAGCTGCCCAACTAAGGTACTAATTCTGCTGGTGTAAATCTGATTACCATGCAAGATGGAAAGAAATTGAAGAGAAAATATCTGGGGAAGTTCCAATCCAGGCACGGTTGGGGGACAAAAGATTAATTAAAAATTGAATGGATTTGGGTAATAAGTGGATCAATGTGAATTAAAAAACATACTAAAATATTCTAAAATATACAGAGTGCTTCAACAGATGAAAATGGCAAGTACCACTTACATTAAAAAAAATGGGAGAGAGTAGCATTCCGGAGGATGTCTGGACAAAATACTGTGAATTTAAATGAAGAAATTGTGGCTCTCAAGAAGTCAATCACTACCAATTTACTTAGAATTAGTGACTTTTTTTGGGAGAAAAATAACCTTTAATTGGCAATAACTTTTTTTGGGCTTCCGCACAAACACTCAAACAAAATATTTATTTGAAATATTAAGTGTGGCTGCTAGAAAAGCAATCACAAAAAAATGGCTTAAGCCGGTCACACCATCCATAGACAATTGGTATGATATAATTTATGAAATCTTTGTAATGGAAAGAATAACCTTCTCTGTTAGGCTTCAGAAGAAGAAGATATCCTTTATTTGTCATATATACATATACAGTTGTACAGTACAATGAAATTCTTTCTTCGCATATCCCAGCTTGTTTTGGAAGCTGGTGTCAGAGCGCAGGGTCAGCCATCGTACGGCGCCCCTGGAGCAAACAGGGTTAAGGGCCTTGCTCAAGGACCCAACAGTGGCTGCATAGCAGAGCCTGGATTTGAACCGCCAATCTTCAGGAGAATAAATTTGGGAAAATTTGGGAGAGGTGGAAAAAGTACATTTCCCCGAAACGCCCCTTGTTTGTATCAATATGTTTTTGCTCTGATCATTAATTTTCTTTAGAAGTTGCTGAATCGTTTCTTTATCACCTCAGATTTTAATTTAGAGTTTGTTAATAAAACGGAAAAACTTAATCACAGGAATCTAAACTATTGCCTTATGCGTAAACTGTTGTCATGTTTTATGTGATTCCAAATAAAGAAAAAAAAAAAAAAACGTTAGTGAGCGTAGGTACCAAACAATTAACACATTGAAACGTTTACATACACTGCCTGGCCAAAAAAAAGGTCACCACCTGGATTTAACTAAGCAAATAGGTAAGAGCCTCCCATTGGATAATTACTGCATGGGTGATTATGTTTCAGCTGGCAACAAGTTATTTAACCCTAACTGATGCAGTGAGTAGTTTCTCATTTAAACAACCATGTCGAAAGACACATCCTGTGGTCGTGGAAAAGATGTTAATCTGTTTCAGAAGGGTCAAATTATTGGCATGCATCAAGCAGAGAAAACATCTAAGGAGATTGCTGAAACTACTAAAATTGGGTTAAGAACTGTCCAACGCATTATTGAAAAGTGGAAGGACAGTGGGGAAACATCATCTTCGAGGAAAGAATGTGGTCGGAGAAAAAAACTTGAATGATCATGATCGGCGAACACTTACACGTTTGGTAAAATCAAATCGTTGAAAAACTACAGTAGAACTCAGGGATATGTTTAACAGTGAAAGTAAGAGCATTTCCACACGCACAATGCAAAGGGAACTCAAGGGATTGGGACTAAACAGCTGTGTAGCCTTAAGAAAACCACAAAAACGGCTTCAATTTGCTATGGAGCATAAAGATTGGACTGATGAGTCCAGATTTACCCTGTTCCAGAGTGATGGGCGCATCAGGGTAAGAAGAGAGGTGGCTGAAGTGATGCACCCATCATGCCTAGTGCCTACCGTACAAGCCTGTGGGGGCAGTGATATGATCTGGGGTTGCTGCAGTTGGTCAGGTCTAGGTTCAGCAACGTTATGTGCCCAAAGAATGAGGTCAGCTGACTACCTGAATATAATAAACGACCAGGTTATTCCATCAATGGATTTTTTCTTACCTGATGGCACGGGCATATTCCAAGATGACAATGCCAGGATTCATCGGGCTCAAATTGTGAAAGAGTGGTTCAGGGAGCATGAGACATCATTTTCACACATGGATTGGCCACCACAGGGTCCAGACATGAACCCCATTGAGAATCTTTGGGATGTGCTGGAGAAGACTTTGCGCAGTGGTCCAAATCTCCTATCATCAATACAAGATCTTGGGGGAAAAATTTATGCAACTCTGGACAGAAATAAATGTTGTGACGTTGCAGAAGCTTGTGGAAACGATGCCACAGCGAATGCGTGCCGTAATCAAAGCTAAAGGTGGTCCAACGAAATATTAGAGTGTGTGACCTTTTTTCTGGCCAGGCAGTGTATTTCCTACTGTCCCAACATTTTTGAAATTGGGTTTTTATGTAATTTAATAATTTAGAGCAATGTGTGTAAATACTTTTTATTTGTAATAATTTTGCTACACAGTTTGGAAAAGTTCAGAAAAGTTTAATACTGTTTTTCAACAAGTGTATTCTTAAAGAAATACATTTTACCAGTTAGACAAAACTCAGATAATCTTATTTTGTTAAATTTAAATAAATAGATCTTATCCTTTTTCAGTATTAATGAATCTGCACAACTTACTTTGAAAGCAAAGGGCTGTAGAACATTGCCTTGTACAGTGGTGGAAAGCAGAAGAACTGCAGCCTCTGAGCAATATATATACCAGTTAACATTAATGCTCTGGCTTTTCAACAATTTCAGAGTCCGCTTTTCAGGCAGCACCTATTCAAGCAAAACAAAACAAAATGTATTTATTGTTAAAATGCAGCTTTATAACAACAGATTATTTTAATCATTATTGTTTCATGTCATGTTTTAGTGTTTTTGTACATTCCAATCACTTCATTGATTTTGCACAATGCATTTTGAGCATCAGAGCTTTTTGTACTTTTTATTTTTACATTGTTTATACTCGATTTGCAAAGTGCACTTTCTGCATCAGCAACACCCAAACAAACACAGTAGTGGAGTTTTGTAGTGATTTTGAACAATCTTACTACCTTAATAATTTTCACATTGGTATAAGCATTTTCAGCATCAAAAAAAGCTCAAAGGGGCATTTAAAGCACAGTATGATACAGGAATTGTGACAACCTTGTACTCCAATGGAACTTACATGTACTGTTAATGTACCATTTATTTACCTGATAAAATTCTATCCCTTGGTCAGTGATCAAAACAATTTCATTCCAGCTAGTCCAACAGAAGCCCAGCAGACTAGAATTCTTGGTCTGTCGGTAAACAAATTAATATCAAATCACCAATGTAGTTTGTCATTATGTTATTATTATTATTACCCTTAAGCATACCTTGCATTCATGGGAAAATTCCATATGAGGAAAATCAGGAATGAAGTTAATGAATTCCTAAAAAATAAATGTCATTAGAACATCCTAAATACTGATCATAGATTATTTCAATTGCAGTCGTTCAGCTTTTTATTTTACAACTTACCACTGTTTTAAGAGTCCGCTGAATAGCTAGGATTTTGTTTCCCAACGAAAATTTTATGCACTTTACCTCACCTTTGTCATCCATCCTGTGAAGTAAATTCACATTTTCAGAAAGATGTATTCAATTTTTTATATAATATTTACAGTATTTTACAGGAACATGTAAATTATGCATTTCTATTTATCCATATATAAATTATTAATCCTTTAGTTTGATTACAGCTGAAGGACAAGTACTATAACAATATATACAGTCCTGCTCACCATTACTGGCACCCATGAAGTTTAAGCACATAATGTGGAATATCTCTTGGAAAAAAATGAATCAAGCAAATGATAAACAACATTTGAATCTAAAAACAATGGGAGGGAAAAAAATAGAAAAACCTAAAGCTTGCTGTGGCACTGGTATTGGCACCCTTTACAGTAAATCAGTATGGAAACACATTTGGACTCACCTGTGCTAAATCACAAATGAGAATCACCTTTGATAAATTGTCAGTGCCCATGTGACATTAATTACCCAATGAATGATGACTTCAGTGTTTTAAAAAGCCACATGTTATTCCCTGTTCCTTTGTCACAATGCTGAAGACAAATGAGCTGTCTGAGGACATCAGAAGTGCTATTATTAGCAAACACAAGACCTCCAAAGGGTATAAGGCCATCTCCAAAGACCTTGGTATCCCTGTTTTAACGTTTTAATGTTTCAATGTTATTAAGAAGTTTGCCAAGCACGGAACTGTCAAGAACCTCCCTGGACGTGGAGGGAAGAGGAAAATTAATGAGAGATGTCTTCAAAGGTTGGTGTGAATGGTAAAAAAAAAACACCATGTCAAACATCCAAAGACCTGAAGGCTAACCTGGAACAGTCTGGGGTCATGGTTTCAACAAGTACCATACGGCGCACACTAAACCAAGCAGAGCTTTATGGGCGAAGGCCAAGAAAGAAACCATTGCTAAAGAAAAGACATAAAAAGGAACGACTCATCTTTGCCAAAGAGTACCTGGACAAACCACAATCCTTCTGGGAAAATGTTCTGTGGACCGATGAAACTAAAATAGAGCTTTTTGGCAATGCACACCAACAGTTTGTTTAAAGATGGCGCAATGAAGCGTATAAGGAAAAGTGTTCTTAACTAAGCATGGTGAAGGATCCATTTCCATTTATTTCTGAAGATATTGTACAGGTTATGCAAAAAATGAAGAGGTGCCAATAATGGTGAGCAGGACTGTACATTTAACAGTATGTTAACAAATTTATATAAGTGTTTTCATGATTGAGATTCTATTATTAATAAAAACTTGGTAGTTTTATTAGTGCAAATTGTGCAATTCTTAGTTGCATTAAAAATAAAATTCAAGGCTGTCATTCACTGCTAATTTTAGGTCTATATAATTGTAAAAAATGTGGAATGCTCTGTATGCCAATAATTAGTCTTAACCAGACAATAAATGCTTGATGTACATGCAACATTTTAAAAGTTGGAACATTTTAAAAACCCAATAAAACAAGAATGTCATTTGGTAATTCTCTTCAATTCTCTTTAACTTTAATTTATTGACAGAAGTACTAATAAATGACTTGTGATGTTTTTGCTGCCGAAATAAATTGTACTTTGCAACAGTATCAATACATTTTAAATCTGGTGCTTGTAATAATGATACCATGTGTGATACAAGTTTTTTCTTTCCAAAAATGGACGTCAGCAAGAAGCAAGCAATCCACGTTGCTTGTGCACTGATATGAAGTGAAAAAGCAAAGAGAAAAAAAAAAGAAGTGGATTTGGCTACGCGGCAAGCAGAGATTGTCTGTTCTGCAGAGAGAGTTGGAGGTAAATAAATATTTTTGCAATGCAACGTTGGTATTATGGTTAGGCATAGTCGATTAGGTCACAAACACTGTAAAGACCGATCAGACTGATAGAAACTATGTTTTTCTGTAGCCAAGTTTGTTGACATATACCACTCCTCCTCCGGGTTTCCCCTCAGCCTGTATTCTGCATTCTCAATGGCTGATCAAAACTGATCAAAACACTTTTCAGACTACGGGATTTGAAGTCACAGACAAGTCCAAATATTAAGCATGCTGGATATTTTTCTTGAATCAGCAAGCGGTAAATGATCAGTGAGCTGCTCGGAACAAGTCATTGAACAGTTTACACATAGCAATCAAGAGGCAATTTTCAAGCCCCGAGAGAACACAGATTTGCCTCTGAGCTGGCGCATCTGACAGTGACCTGCCTGTCAAGCAAAAATCAGGAAAAAAAATCATGTAGTGTGAACTAGGCATTAGGTAATGTTGCAAAAGTTACAATTAAAATGATTAGAGAGAAAAGACTTGCTCCATAATACTATAATGACCACATCTAAAACAAACAGCATGAAAGTTCACATGAAAGAGCGTAAATGGCAAAACAATGAACATTATAGTCTTTTCAATGTTCAGCACCACACATTCTACTCCCAGAAATAAACGTATTTGGACAACTGATTTGTTGAACACCCTATTTTAAAAACAAACTGTTAAAATAGAAAGCCTTAGCTGATGTTCCAGTTCATTTCAAAGTGGTTAAGTAGGGCTGAGGTCAAAGCTCTGTACAGGCCACTGGAGTTTCTACAAACCAAGCTTTTCTTCATGTCTTTATAGAGCCTGCTTTGTGCACAGGGGGCACAGTCATGCTGGAACAGCAAAGGGCCTTCTCTAAAGTGTTGTTGCAAAGCTGGAAGCATATATTTTTTTGATATAATTGATTTATTACACCTGTTAGAAATTGTTGGGGCTGAAAAAAATGAATTCAGTAAAGAGAAGGGGTGTCCCAATACTTTTTTCCACATAGTGAATGTTTGTATAGAAAACTATATAAAACAAAAAAGTGTTTTAAATTAAGGTTTTTTTTCTGGCACTACAGTATTTACTTTACTAATGATTATAAGCTTTTTTCAAATGTCCCCCAAATTACTATCTAGTCTGTTATGCCAGGCAATGGTCTTCTAAAATGATTAACTGCATGCCCAAAAGTATTCAGAAACATCCAACTACAAGACCAAAAGTATTCAGAAACAACCAACTGGATAACCAAAAGTATTCGGACCTCACCAACTACAAGACCAAAAGTATTCAGACACAACCAACTACAAGACCAAAAGTGTTCAGACCAACCAACTACAAGACCATAAGTATTCAGAAACAACCAACTGGATAACCAAAAGTATTCGGACACCACCTACTGCATGACCAAAAGTATTCGGACACAACCAACTGCATGACCAAGAGTATTCAGACACCACCAACTGCATGCTTGCTTGCACACACACACACACACACACACACACACACACACACACACACACACACAGTTACCAGTCTGAGCATAAGCACTCAAACCCCCAATCACTACATGACCAAAAGTATTAGAACACCACCAATTGCATGACCAAAAGTATTCACACGCCACAAACTGCATGAACAAAAGTATTCGGACACCAACAACTGCATGACCAAAAGTATTGAGACACCACCAACTACAAGACCAGAAGTATTCAGAAACAACCAACTGCATGACCAAAAGTATTCGGACACCACCAACTGCATGACCTAAAGTATTCAGAAACATCCAACTGCATAACCAAAAGTATTTAAAAACAACCTACTGCATGACCAAGTGTTCAGACACCACCAACTACAAGACCAAAAGTATTCAGACACCACCAACTACATGACCAAAAGTATTCAGACACCAACAACTGCATGACCAAAAATATTCGGACAACACCAACTGCACGACCAAAAGTATTTAGACTCCACTAACTGCATGCTTACACACACACACACACACACACACTTACCAGTCTGAGCATAAGCACTCACACCGCCAATAACTACATGACCAAAAGTATTCACATGCCACCAAATGCATGATCAAAAGTATTCAGACACCACCAACTACAAGACCAAAAGTATTCAGACACCAACAACTGCATGACCAAAAGTATTGAGACACCACCAACTACAAGACCAAAAGTATTCAGACACCACCAACTGCATGACCAAAAGTGTTTGGACACCACCAACTACAAGACCAAAAGTATTCAGACACCAACAACTGCATGACCAAAAGTACTGAGACACCACCAACTACAAGACCAAAAGTATTCGGACACCACCAACTGCATGACCAAAAGTATTCTGAAACAACCAACTGCATGACCAAAAGTGTTTGGACACCACCAACTACAAGACCAAAAGTATTCAGACACCACTAACTACAAGACCAAAAGTATTTTGGAGGGGGCATATGTCAGTTGAGAGGTGTCCTCAGTCAGCGGTGAAGGGCAGAATCTAGTCTAAAAATAAAATAAAATAAAGAAATAAATAAATGTTGTGTGTTCGGACACCACCAACTGCACGACCAAAAGTATTCAGACACCACCAACTGCATGCTTGTGCACACAAACACTCAAACTCAAACTCAAAAGAAGCTTTATTGGCATGACAAATAAGGACATTCGTATTGCCAAAGCAAGTTACAGAGAAATATTAACAATAAAAATAAGAAAGAACAAAAATATACAGAACAGTTACATGTGCAAAAAATATAGAATATAATAAAATATTAATAAAAACAGTGCAAAATAATAACAATAAAAAGTATAATATTTACATTAATGAGGTAGAAAAACAATCAGTTTGTGCGCGTGTGTGTGTGTATGAGACATGGTCACCCACTGTCCCTCACCTGGTGGCAGGTGTGTGTATAGAGTGCAGCTAGTGTGCAGCTCTCTCTGTGCTCCCCCAGTAGGTGGGGCAGTTTGTCGGGGTCTGGGAGGGAGGTAAAGTTGGGGATGATGTTATTAAATTTAGGGAAGAATTGGGAGCGGACGTGGTGGTACTTGGTACACCGGGTGAGGAAGTGCAGCTCCGTCTCTACTGTACTGAGAGTGCAATGCTGACACAACCTCTCCTCCCGGGGCAGCCAGGACCGGGTGTGTCGCCCCGTCTCCACGGCCAGGTCGTGTGCGCTCAAGTCTGTACCTCGTCAGGGTGTTTCTTAATTTAGGGTCGGATACTGTGCTCAGATAATCTGCTGCACTGTAGTGTCTGTTTAGGGCCAAATAACACTGCATTTTACTTTGAGTTTTGGTTTCAGTTTCCCAATAATTCAGATATTTAGTTCTGAGTTTTGGTGTAATTTGGTTTATTCTAATTGGGTTTGCAGATTTCTCCTGTTCCTGAGTCTTTATTGTGTTAGTGTGTGTTAGTGGTGTGTCGGCGTGTGTTATTAGTGTGTCGGTGTGTGTTAGTGGTGTATGGGTGCAGCGACTCAGGACCAGTTGGATGAGGGGACTGGTATGTTTGCTCAGCTCTTGGTGTTTCAGGGCTTTATAATGATAAGATTGGGGGACGCTCTTATTTAGATGGTTCCAGAAGTTGATTGCTCTTCTCTGTATGTTGATAATTAGAGGAAATCGGCCTAATTCTGCCCTGCACGCATTGTCCGTGGTGTGTCTGTGCACCTTTAGGATGCTTTTACAGAACTCTGTGTGCAGGGTCTCTAATGGATGTTTGTCCCAATTACGGAATTGATGGTGTGTAAGCGAACCCCAAACTTCACTGCCATATAAAGCAATCGGTTCAATTATTGATTTAAAAATTTTAAGCCAGATTCGAACTGGAATTTCCACGAATGTTTGACGTTTTATGGCGTAGAAGGCCCTGCGAGCTTTTTCTCTCAGTTCATTTACTGCCGGGTTAAAGTTTCCTGTGGAACTGATGTTTAGTCCGAGGTAAGTATAATCTTTAGTGTGCTCAATTTCATGGTGTCCTAATTTATATGTGTGTTTGGTTCCCTGAGATCTGGCTCTTTTCTGGAAGGTCATAATTTTGGTCTTTTTGAGGTTGACTGTCAGGGCCCAGGTCTGACAGTATTGCTGCAGCAGGTCCAGTTTGTGCTGAAGACCCTGGGCGCTGGGGGACAGCAGGACCAGATCATCTGCATATAGCAGGAGTTTAATCTCGGAGTCGTGTAGAGTGAGACCGGGCGTGGCTGAGTGCTCTAACATGGAGGCCAATTCATTAATATAGATGTTAAATAGAGTTGGACTTAAACAGCAGCCCTGTCTCACTCCACGCTCCTGAGAGATGAGATGTGTTCTCTTACTGCCAATTCTTATTCCACACTGGTTTTCTGTGTACATGGATTTAATAAGATCATATGTTTTACCCCCTACACCACTCTCTAACATTTTATAAAACAATCCTTCATGCCAAATGGAATCAAAAGCTTTTTTTAAATCAATAAAACATGCAAATATTTTAGAGTTATTTTGAACTACTGTACATATTTTTCTATCAGGTTTTAGGTTTTAGTTTTTTTATGTTGTCTTTAAGTTCCTGCTCAGTAATGAGAGAATCTAGAGGATTCTGGTGGTTTTTAACAGCCCGTTCCAGTTCCTCTAATTTACTAATAATTTGATTTTGTTCAGGATTTGTACATTTTTAAAGAGTGATTGGAAATGGGTTGTCCAGATATCCCCATCCTGAATGGCCAATTCTTCCTGTTCTCTATGTTTTAATTTGTTCCAATTGTCCCAGAATTGATGTGTGTTGAATGATTGTTCAATAATTGTTAGTTGTTTTTGGGTGTACTGAGCTTTTTTGGTTCTGAGTGTACGTTTATATTGTTTGAGGGTTTCACAGTAAAGAAGTCGTGTGTTACTGTTGTTTGGGTCTCTGTGTTTTTGGTTTGATATTTTACAGAGTTCTGTTCTTAACATTTGACAGTCTTTGTCGAACCAGCTGTCATCTTTTGTAGATTTAGGTTTTGATTTAGATTTAATTTTTAATTGAGCTTTATTTGCTGTATCTTTAAAGATCTGATTAATATTTTTAACTGCCTGATTTACTCCTTCTTTACTGTGAATTAAACTTCTTTACACACACACACACACACAGTTACCAGTCTGAGCATAAGCACTCAAACCCCTAATAACTGCATGACCAAAAGTATTCACACGCCACCAACTGCATGATCAAAAGTATTCGGACACCACCAACTGCATGACCAAAAGTATTTGAACGCCACCAACTGCATGGTCTAAAGAATTTGGATGCCATGAACTCCATGACCAAAAGTATTTAGACACCACCAATTGCTTGACTGAAAGTATTCAGACACCACCAACTGCATGACCAAAAGTATTCAGACACCTCCAAGTAATTTACCACTGCTGAGCTGCAATAACAACAAAATACACTGCCTGGCCAAAAAGAAGGTCACCACCTGGATTTAACTAAGCAAATAGGTAAGAGCCTCCCATTGGATAATTACTGCATGGGTGATTATGTTTCAGCTGGCAACAAGTTATTTAACCCTAACTGATGCAGTGAGTAGTTTCTCATTTGTTAAACAACCATGTCGAAAGATGCATCCTGTGGTCGTGGAAAAGATGTTAATCTGTTTCAGAAGGGTCAAATTATTGGCATGCATCAAGCAGAGAAAACATCTAAGGAGATTGCTGAAACTACTAAAATCGGGTTAAGAACTGTCCAACGCATTATTAAAAAGTGGAAGGAAAGTGGAGAAACATCATCTTCGAGGAAGGAATGTGGTCGGAAAAAAACTTTAATGATCGTGATCGGCGATCACTTAAACGTGTCGTGAAATCAAATAGTAAAAAAACTACAGTAGAACTATGTTTAACTACAGTATAAACTATGTTTAATAGTAAAAGTAAGAGCATTTTCACACGCACAATGCAAAGGGAACTCAAGGGATTGGGACTGAACAGCTGTGTAGCCTTAAGAAAACCACTTGTCAGTGAGGCTGACTGGCAAAAACGGCTTCAATTTGCTAGGGACCATAAAGATTGGACTCTGGAGCAATGGAAGAAGGTCATGTGGTCTGATGAGTCCAGATTTACCCTGTTCCAGAGTGATGGGCGCATCAGGGTAAGAAGAGAGGTGGCTGAAGTGATGCACCCATCATGCCTAATGCCTACCGTACAAGCCTGTGGGGGCAGTGCTATGATTTGGGGTTGCTGCAGTTGGTCAGGTCTAGGTTCAGCAACGTTATGTGCCCAAAGAATGAGGTCAGCTGAATATACTGAACGACCAGGTTATTCCATCAATGGATTTTTTTCTTCCCTGATGGCAAGGGCATATTCCAAGATGACAATGCCAAGATTCATCGGGCTCAAATTGTGAGTGGTTCAGGGAGCATGAGATCATTTTTACACATGGATTGGCCACCACAGAGTTCAGACATGAACACCATTGAAAATCTTTGGGATGTGCTGGAGAAGTCTTTGCACGGTGGTCCAAATCTCACATCATCAATACAAGATCTTGGGGAAAAATTAATGCAACTCTGGACAGAAATAAATGTTGCAGAAGCTTGTGGAAACGATGCCACAGCGAATGCATGCTGTAATCAAAGCTAAAGGCAGTCCAATGAAATATTAGTGTGTGTGACCTTTCTTTTGGCCAGGCAGTGTATTTACCCTGTTTTAGCTTTAAAACGTCTGTCCCGTAGACGACACATTGGCTTGTATAAAGCTTTTTTTGTTTTTTTCTTTGCACATAGTCAGGTTCACAAGTACAGTTATCTTTGGACATAGTGTCAATATTTTGTGTGACCACCATTATTATCTAGCACTGCCTTAACTCTCTTGGGCATACTGGCAGCACTCATGCGTCTCTTTTTTTAAGCCAACCTCTGGATATGACGCTGAACACGTGGACTCAACTTCTTTGGTCGACCCTGGCAAGGCCTGTTTTGAGTGGAACCTGTCCTGGAAAACCACTGTATGAACATGGCCACCGTGCTGTAGCTCAGTTTCAGGGTGTTAGCAATCTTCTTATAGCCTAGGCCATCTTTGTGGAGAGCAACAATTTTATTTCTCACATCCTCAGATTGTTCTTTGCCATGAGGTGCCATGTTGAATATCCAGTGGCCAGGATGAGAGAATTGTACCCAAAACACCAAATTTAACAGCCCTGTTCCCCATTTATACCTCGAATGAGTCACATGACACCAGGGAAGGACAACGACACAATTGGGCACAATTTGGACATGTTCACTGTGAGGTGTACTCACTTGTGTTGCCAGCTATTTAGACATTAATGGCTGTGTGTAGGGCTGAAAGAATTCCTTGAGAAACTCAAGTAATTCGATTACTAAAAATCATCGATGCAAATTTTTCGCATCAAGACATCGTTTAATACATACAACTCTATACAGGCTCATGGCGTTTCGCACTTTTGCACAACGCGTTTACGCTGTGGTCAGGTGACGTGAAGAAGCCGAGGGCTGCATCCAAAATCTTATAAACAGTACTTAACAGTACTTAAACCGGGTACTTTTCGCGTACAGTTCAATGAATACTACGTATTTGGACACTCTTGTTGCTCCTGCGTACGGTTCAGTATGAAAGGGTGATTTAGGATGCAGCCGATTTGATAGCGCAGACTGCAAATGGTGAGAGAAAGAAAATAACGAGGGGCGAACAGAGCAGACTGGACAGAGAAAACCACAGAAAGTTTGAGATCATTTTAAGCTGAAAAAAACGAAAACTCAGTACAACATCCACACCATCAGAGCGTCTTGTTGATACGCTGACTTTTCTTCATTGCACCCATCACATGTTTTTTTTGAAGGTTTGGGCAAACACACATGTACACACACACACAAATGCCAAATGTACCTCATCTAGGAGATACAATGCTGACAGATTGTTTTTTTACCTCCTACAAATGCCAAAAAGCCTCCCAACAAAATACACTGCCTGGCCAAAAAAAGGTCACACACTCTAATATTTCGTTGGACCACCTTTAGCTTTGATTACGGCACGCATTCACTGTGGCATCGTTTCCACAAGCTTCTGCAACGTCACAACATTTATTTCTGTTTAGAGTTGCATTAATTTTTCCCCAAGATCTTGTATTGATGATGGGAGATTTGGACCACTGCGCAAAGTATTCTCCAGCACATACCAAAGATTCTCAATGGGGCTCATGTTTGGACTCTGTGGTGGCCAATCCATGTGTGAAAATGATGTCTCATGCTCCCTGAACCACTCTTTCACAATTTGAGCCCGATGAGTCCTGGCATTGTCATCTTGGAATTAGGGGTGTGCTATATCGTATCGTTCACGATAATACCGGTATAATTTTTCAAACGATACAAAAAGTACCATATCGGGATAAAAGCGATATTCTGCGTACTTTACGTAATGACATCACACAGCTACGCAAATGGCGTACGTTCGTAACGTGGGTCATTTGGGTACAGTAACGAGTATGGCAGAACGCGGCTCTGCGGTGGAGGAGCTCGTTCCAAAAACTCCGAATCCACCATAAATTAATCTTTGGCAACCCAAACCCACCGGCAATTTTTTTTGCGGAGGTATTTCTGCACGCAGGTTTACACAGGGACGCAATTCAACCGAGCACCTCCACCAACCAGTGCAGGAATACTCTTAACATTAATGTCAACCACCAACACAGAAGTAGTATTACTATTACTTAGTACTAATACTACTACTGTACTTAGTAGTAATTGTGGCGCGCTACGAGTAAAGGCCCACCGGGCTCTGCGCATTCCAGTGTTGCCAGGTTGGGCGGTTATCCGCCAAACAATTTAATAGCAGTTAAATAACACTTCTATTTAAAAGAAAATATTCCGTTTTAAAAAGCTCCAGCATTGAAGAAGGTTATTAAAAGTAAAGTCTTATTTGGCTTAATAGTTTTGGTCAGTCTGTACCATATTGTTAAAAGAAAATTAAAATGTGTTTTCCATGCATTCACACTGGCATGTTCTGGGGTTCAACTGAGTGTCATCATTACACACAAGTTAGCAGCCAAATGATAAAGTATTGCAAAGGAATATCTTTTAAATCTTTTAAAAAAAAGGTAAATAAATGAGTGACCACATAAAAAAAAAGTATCCGTTTCTGTGCGACCCCTGTGTGAGCAATGGTCTCAGTCTGGCCACCCCTATGGAACTCCACCTAGAAAGTCCTGTAATTGACAGTTGACAGGTGATATCAGGGTTGTAAGCAATTGAAGATTTCAGTGATAAATACAGGGGAATCTTAAGATATGACTTAGCATCTTTCCATGCTGAAAATGTGTTAAATACTACAAAATTCTCAGAAAGGTGTCTCATTTTGTGAAAACTATTTATAAATGGCAGTAGTTTGATTGGTAAGGGTGAGCAAATTGTAGACTCTACACTTAACCATAAAGATTCCCTCCTCTTGCTACCCCAAGTTTGTTTGTTTGTTTTTGTTTATTGCCATTCCAGCTCAATTTGGCTATGTACATGGCATTAGATGTGGGTTCAAAAACCAAGTTTAAGTTAAATCAAAATTGATGTACTATATTTGGTTTTTTATTTTTAGATAATTCAAGAAATTAAGTATTTTTTGTGGATTATTGTGTTGGAAAAGATCTTTCATATTAGTGTCTTTGTAATATGTTTTTCTGCTATTGTCGATGGCTTGGCATTCTGTCAGAATATGTTTTATTGATAACTGTGATCCACAGTACTGGCAGCTTGGCGCATCTTCCCCCAAGAGAAGGTGTCTGTGTGTCAAGGCTGAATGTCCTATACGGCATCTTGTTAAAACCGTTTGGTCGTGTCTTTTCATTGGGTAATGGGTAGGGGTTCTGTCAAGTTGTGGCCTGATTTCATAAAGTTTGTTGGCTGTGTTGCGAGTCCATTCCTCTTGCCATGTGTTTTTGCAAAGTGATCGGATTGTGTAAAGGGCATCAGTGGGTGGGACATAGCACCAGGTAATCTGTTTTTCTGCAGCTTTCTTTGCCAGGTTGTCTGCTTTTTCGTTGCCCTGGATATTGCAGTGGCTAGGGATCCAACAATATGTGACGTAAACTCCGCGTTTTCTAAGGTCTTTCTCTATGGCTAAGAGCTCTAAGATGACTGAGTGATCTGTTTGTAGGGATATCAATGCTTGTAGGCAAGATTTTGAATCTGAGCATATCAAGTACAATTTATGTGGGCTTATCTGAATATAATTCATAGCTAGGAGAATAGCGTGGGCTTCTGCTGTGAAGATAGAGCTGTACTGGGGGAGGCTGGTTGGTAGTCAGATGTATAAATTGCTGCTCCTACATGTGATTCTGTTTTGGATCCGTCGGTGTAGATGATTTGGTGATTTGGGTGCATCTCTATGATTGTCATGTATTTACTTAGGTAGGTTGTAGGGAGGGTATCCTGTTTTGTATATCTGGCTAGTTTGAAGATTACCTTCGGTTTTATAACTTTCCAAGGAGGTATCAGAGGACATTTGGTGGGTTTTACTGGGGGTGTTAATAGCTTCTAGGAAGGTTTTGATACAAAGTCCTAGTGGTTTGATGAGGTTTCTTTTTGTCTCATATAAGCGGTGGTATTGGTTTTTGAAGAGAGATTGGTGAGCTGGGTTTTCTTTATTCCCTTGGTTCTTTATGACGTACTGTAGGCTTATTCGTAGTCTCCGGATATGTAGAGGTGGTTCATCTGCTTCTACGTAAAGGCTTTCTATGGGTGATGTTTTGTATGCTCCCAGGGCCAGTCTAAGACCTTGATGGTGTATGGTGTTCAGTGGTTTCAAGTAGGATGGTCTGGCTCCTCCATAGATTGCACTCCCATAGTCTAGGCGTGATCGAATTAGCGTGATGTAGAGACGTTTTGGTAGTTGGGCATCCGAGCCCCATCTTGTATTTGCTAGGATTTTGAGGATGTTCAGCATCTTTATGCACTTGATTTTAAGTGATTGTATATGGGGGTTGAAAGAGAGTTTGTTGTCTAGTAATAGTCCCTGACTGTTTTTTCTACCTTTATGGCTTCTCCGTCTAGGGTTAGTAGGGGATCCGGATGTAAGGATCTTAGTTGGCAGAAGTGGTTACAGACGGTTTTGGTTTTAGATAGTTGGAATCCATTTTGGGATGTCCATTTTTGCAGACGGTTTATTGCAAGTTGGAGTGTGCGCTCGATTTGTGGCATATGGCGTCCTTTACTACAGATGCACAAGTCATCTACGTATAAACAAGCCATGACACTGGGAGGTACTGTATGTGTTGAGTAATGTTATTAATCTTGATGTTAAACAGTGTTACGGACAGAATGCCGCCTTGTGGGACTCCTTGTTCTTGGGTGTACAGATCAGAAAGGGTATTATTGACTGACTTTCCTGTTTTTTAAGTAGTTTGATATAAGAATGGGTAGGCGACCACGTAGTCCCATTGTATGTAGATCTTCATCAATCTACATACAGATTCCATGCCGCCAGGTTGTGTCGTATGCCTTTTCGATATCGAAGTAGACTGCAACTATATGTTGTTTATTCAGAAAGCCATCTCGGATGTAACTTTCCATCCTTATGAGGTGATCGATTGTGCTTCTGTTTTTCCTAAAGCCACTCTGATATTTGTTCATGATGTTGTCATGTTCCAAAAACCATACAAGCCGTTGGTTTACCATTCTCTCCAATGTTTTTCCCAGGCAGCTAGTTAAAGCAATTGGCCTATAACTGCTCGGATCTTTTGGATCTTTCCCTGGTTTGGGAAGCGGGATAACGATAGCCTCTGTCCACTTGGGTGGGTAATTACTGGAGATCCAGATTTTATTTAAGCAGTTCAAGAGAGTGATAAGGAGAGTCTCTGGAAGGTGTTTTAGAAACTGGTAGTGGAGGGTGTCTGGTCCAGGGGCTGTATCATGAGATTTATTGATAGCCATTATGAGTTCTTCGAGTGTAAATAGCTTATTATAAGGCTCAGTGTTTTCTGACATGAAATTAAGCATTACTTTTTCATGCAACTCTCTTATCCTGTTAAAGGTCGAGGAATAATTAGCTGTAGAAGAAACTGACTGGAATCTTTCAGCAAGGGCATTGGCTATTTCTTTCTCAGTGGTTAACAAGTGTCCCTTTATTTCAATGTGTTGTATCTGAGGTTGTTTTCCTTTGCTCTTCATGTTTCTTATCATATTCCATACTGTCCTGGAGGGGGAACTGGCTTTTAGTTGAGATACAAACTTTTCCCATGTATGTTTCTTGGATTGGTTAATTATTCTGCGTGTTCTTGCTCTGTGTATTTTGAGATTGATTAGGTTTTCTGTAGTAGGAAATTTGTTAAAAGTCTTTTCTGCCTTTTTCCGGGCTTTTATCGCCATTTTGCATTCGTTGTTAAACCAGGGATTATGGGGTCTTTTTTGTTTAGCTGATGTCATTGGGATAGACTGAGCAGCTGCTTCTATGATGGTGTTGGTGAATTGTTCAATCGTGTTCTTTGCGGTTTGGTTGAAGTTTTGGAGTTTTTCTCCACAAAGTATGTTGAACTTGGCCCAGTCAGCTTTCTTTAGTTGTCATCTCCGTGTGGTATGCATTTTGGTCTTGGATATAAATTTTATTTTGATGGGAAAATGATCGCTCCCACAGAGGTCGTCCAGTTTCTCCCAAATTGTGTCAAGATAAATCTCTGGTGAGCATATGGTAAGGTCTATGGCTGAATAGACTCCATGGCTGGGGTGAAGGTAGGTGTTTTCTCCGTTATTTAAAAGGCATAGATCATTTGTGGTTATAATCTGTTCGATGGTTCTTCCTTTGGAGTCTGTCTTCTTACTACCCCATAAAACACTGTGGCTGTTAAAGTCGCCCATAACAATATAAGGGGTGGGTAGTTCTTTAATAATGTTTTCAAGCTCTGTATGGGAGTAGGGTCTATCTGGAGGAAGGTAGATCGAGCAGAGAGTGATGGTTTTGTGTAGTGTCATAAGAACTGCAGTTGCTTGGATGTCTGTTTGGAGATGGATTGGGCTGTGAATTATGTTATTTTTAATAAGAATTGCTGCCCCTCCTGTTGGTCGGTGAGAGTCTGGACCAGGCGAATTATACATTGTGTATCCTTTCAGGAGTGTTGTGTTTTGAGCTTTGAGCAGAGTTTCTTGTAAGCAATAGGCTATTGGATTTAGTGTAGTGGATAGTCTTTGAAGCTCTGAAAAGTTTGCTTTGAATCCTCTGCAGTTCCATTGAATTATGATGTGTTCCATCAAGTGGGTAGTATTGGGGGTTTCTGTCTTTGTCTATCTTTTGGGGACGGACTTCAGGATTTGGATCTTGGTGTTTCGACCATCTCTATGTCCTTCAGGTCGTCGTCTTTGGCTTTATTCTTTTCTCGACTTGGCTTTATTTCTATGCTTGGTTTCTCTTTTAACTTGCTTCTAAGTTCTGTTTCTGATGACTTTGTTTCCTGATTAGTTATTTTGGGTTTGTCAGTAGTTTTCTTTAGCAAGCTTATGTGTTGTGGTTTTTCTCCTCTCACCCAGGTGATGTTGGTTTGACTGTCTCTGCTAATCATTACTTTTGTTTTAACTATCTCGGCAAAGGATCTTTCTAATTTGAAGCCTGGAATGCTTTCGATAGCTTTTCTTGCTTCTGGGTAGCTTAGTTTCTGTGAGTGTCTGATTTTTTGAATTTCTTTTTCTTTATTCCAGATGGGGCAGTCTTTAGAAGCCGCACTATGATTTCCTGAACAGTTTGCACATTTTGAGGGGTTTTGGCATCCTGGGCCGTGTTCTTCTTCACCACAGTTGCAGCAGATGGCGTCCCTTCTACAAGCTGTGGATCCATGACCATATTTCTGACATTTGTAACATCTAAGTGGATTGGGTATGTACATGGTAACTTGTACTTTTAAATAACCGATTTCTATTTTCTCAGAGGGATGTGGTCGATTGAAGGTGAGAATGTAGGTGTTTGTTTTTATAGTTCTCTCTTGGCGTTTTATAATAATACGTTTTACATTGGTGACCCCCTGGTTAGATAGTTCTATTTGTATTTCTGTTTCTTCCATGTCTTCCAACTCTTTAGTGCGGATTACTCCTTTGCTACTGTTTAAGAAAGGATGCGGTTGGGATTTCATCCGTATTCCAACAAATTCAGTTGCACGTAGCAGGTTGTCAGCTTGGGTTTTTTTAATGCATTCGACTAAAATCTGTCCAGTTCTTAGTTTTTTTTGTGTTCTTTACCATCCCAGCTATTCCCATGATGGCCTTGTGTATTGCAAAAGGCGACAGCTTGGTCAGGGGCATTTCTGATGTCAAAGATTCTAAAAGTATAAAGCGTTGCCAATTGTCGCTGAGGTTTAGACAGCTCTCTGAGGAGCCATAAGTCTGTTCCGTGTCCAATAATTTTCGTTTGGTAGTTAGCTTATCCATGTTTGTAGTCGTAAAGATTCATCATCCCTGCTCCCCACCCGCCTCGGAGCCCAACAAGGGGGTGCACAGAGCCACGGATATCCTCTGGTTGTGCACCAGGGCTACAGGGATGATATACGCGAGCAGCTACGAGATGTTAAAATGCTACTCGCTTGACCCTTGGCCAACGCCTTCTGGGGTTCATGGGAGTACTGAGAGACTCAGACCAAGAAACCCCAGGGCATGACTTGACCAGCCGATTGATTGGAGCGGGCCACTCCAACCTCCCGTCTATGTGAATTCGGGGCCAAAGTGCTGTGTTGGGCGCATGGAAGCCTCAGCTGCCATTGCCCTCAAGCACCAGGATCCCTTCCTCCACAGACACGGGTCGCACCCTACGGCAAACGCGCTACCCCAAGTAACCATGTTTTTAATCTGTGCGGACCAGTAATATAATTGAAAATTAGGTACACCGGCACCACCTTTATCCCTGTATAAAGCTTTTGGGTATGTGCACCCGTTTACCCATCATGCCTATTTTTACCCACCACAGTCACCTGTCTGAGCAAACATATTTACACCCCCACCAACTGCAAGCTCTTATCTACAAACATACAGACCCACCCTGCTCCATTTCTCCTTTTATTAATCTCTCCTTTCACCCATTCACTCCCATTCATTCACCCTAGCAACCACCTAAAATACCTTAGCAACCACACACAAACACATGTCTGAGCAAAAGTATTCACACCCCCACCAACGGCATGCTTAAACAAACACAATTACCTGTCTAAAGTATTCACACACCCACCAATTGAGTGCTTGCAGACACAGTCACCTGCCCGAGCAAATGTATTTAAACCCCTCACACAAACTAGGTGCTTACACAACCACCTGTTTGAGCAAAAGAGTTTGCACCTCCACTAACTGCGTGCTTGCACACAATCTCATATATCTGAGCAACAGTATTCATACCCTTTTCCCAACACACATATTGCATACACCCTAGCAACCAAAAGAACACTATAGCAACCAACCACCAGCACACCTTAGCAGTCAACCCTTTACCTTACCAACCAGCCAGGAACACCTTAGCAACCATCCCCTATATCCTACTAGCCTCCTACCAGCACATTAGGAACCACCTAGCAATGCCTTAGCAACCCTATACACCTTGGCAACTGTCTAGCACCACCTTAACAACCAATGTGAAGCTAAACCTTAGCAACTACCAAGCAACACATGTCATGTTAGCAATTATACTACAGGTAGTTCCGACCTTACAGTCTGATTGGTTGAGAAGCGTTCTAAACGTGCTGATATTCGTGATAACAGCACAGTCTTTTCACACCACAATGGTATTACTCCGCTGACGCGTTGCCATTAACGACAAGCTTCATGCACACTAACACGCACGCAGGCGACACAGACTTTTTTTCCAGGTCGCGTTTTTAATCCGTTATCTGATATACAATTTAGCGCACTGTGTAGGAAACATCACTAATTGTCTAATTCACTATCTAGTGCACTATGTAGGGAACATATATCCATGATCTGATACACAATCTAGTGCACTATGTAGGGAACATTAATGTGTTTGTAACGCGCACAGTTAGTTAAGCCCCTAGTAGTTCTGTTTTCATCCATAGCCTTTGGTGTGTGCGAGAGCCGGAGGCGAGTGCCGTAGACCATCACAGCCGTGATGTTATTCGCGATAACACACGACCTCGAATGTTCTATTGCTTAATTAAACCACTATCATAGCAACTGCCAAGCAACACCTTACCAACCACTTGACTTGGCATCATCTTAGTAACTGCCTTGCAATTTTTTTAACAACAACCTGTTACCATAACAACCATCTAGCTATACCTTAGCAACCACCTAAGAAAACCTTAACAACCAACAAGTGCACTTTGGCAAACACATACAAACACACACACATTTGCCAAGCATACTTGTGTAGTTGCGCACACACACAATCATCTATCTGAACAAAAGTATTCACGCACCCACCTATTACAAATTTGCACACACAATATCACCAAAAAACTGAACCCCCCTATATACTCTACCACTGAAGAGCTGCAATCACACTTGCATTTCTATCAGGAAATGCATCTCTCTAGTTAGACCATGTCTCTCTTAGTTGATGCCACACC
Source organism: Trichomycterus rosablanca (assembly GCF_030014385.1). Taxonomy (NCBI): domain Eukaryota; kingdom Metazoa; phylum Chordata; class Actinopteri; order Siluriformes; family Trichomycteridae; genus Trichomycterus; species Trichomycterus rosablanca. The sequence continues at coordinate 22,226,471 of NC_085990.1, read as the reverse complement.
CCCACATCACAGCTTAATATGAAAACATACAATCTACAATTGAAAAATAAGACCTCAAATATCAAAATATACATAAAAGTTAAGTTTAATCCATTTCATTTTAATGTTTTACCACTGGTTTATCCTGGTCACGGTGGATCCAGTGTCCATGTAATCACAGGGCATAATGCAGTAGCACAGCCCATAAAGGACAGCAATCTATCGTGGCCTCAGCCACCCTCTTCCAGAAATACTTTTTAGGCACTTCCAAATCTGAGAAGCATGCACACCACTTTTTCATTATGACATACAGAATAATGTTTTGATTCTATATTGACTTTTTGACTGCATTAATTTATACCAAAAAGGTATACATTTATTCTGATGTTAATGTTCTAGCATCTGCCTTACATTTAGCCAGGTGCACAATACTGTTGTCTTAGAAATCTCCTTATGCTCATTCTTATAGTTCCAGGTTTTTTTCTAAAATTAACCTGTCAACTGTTAATGCCTCAATGTGTAACCCCACTCCATTACCACCACCCTTTTTATTGATTTTATACAAGCTAAATCTGCGTACGATATGGGTATGCTTTGTAATTTAATTTGAACAACACATAAATAAAACAACAAAATACATTTGCTCCAACAGTAACCCTTGTACACTTGACATAATAAGTTATGTTTTTGTGCAAAAAAATTATACTGTTTAAGAACATTAATGCAAACTACAGCGGTTGCAAATTACTGTAGATAACCTAGTAACAATTTTTATGATTAGTTATGATTTAGTATATTAGTATTGACAACACAAGCAATAGTTCAACATAATAAGCATGTTCAAAAAGGACTGGTAAAGGTCAGGGATTATATCTAATGATGTCCCTAATTTAGAAGCTCTTCTACACTATGGAGGTGTGAAAAAAGATCGTTATATACCACCTACCAAATGGCAAAATGACAAACAGATTTTGCCAAATGGTGATTAGAGTACTTGCATTTGTTGGTAGCGTTTTATAGGCAACTTCTTTTGTCAATTTATTTTAAGAATGATAGCTGGATTTTTGGGCAAACATTTTTTTATGCATTTTCTCCCTTTTTCTCCCAATTTTTGGCACATCCAATTTTTACCCAATTGCGTTATGCTTCCTGTCTACTGGTGCTGAAGCCTGTCCCGATTGAAGAGAGCAAACTGACACACGCTCCCTCTGAAACATGTGCAGTAGCCTACTGCATCTTTTCACCTGCATGAGGCAAGTTCATATGCGGATCAGCCTTGTGCACGGAGAGCCACACCCTGATCAACATTATTCCTCTACTCTGTGCAGATGCCATCAATCAGCCATTAGAGGCCGTAATTGCATCAGTTATGAGGTCCCTATCCGGCATTTCCCTTCCCTGGATAAACAACAGCCAAATGCTGTTCATGTAGCTGCCCAGCCCAGCCGGATGGCAAAGCTGAGATTCGATACGATGTATTCGAAATCCCAGCTCTGGTGTGCTAGCGTATTTTACCGCTGTGCCACCTGAGCGGCCTGATTTTTGGTGATGATTCGGGAATGATTCTTTGTACAGATCAGCAGCTGTGTTACTGCCATATCATACTGCAATATAAGGATGTTTTGTGTGGTGTTACAGACTCAGGAAAAAATACCCCTTTCACCTTGTTTTCATAAATAAATTACATATGTGGTACAGGACCAATCTTTTATAATAATTTATGACAATGGGGATTGTAATGGTTGCTTTCTTGGGTACGTTTTTTGAAGTACATAGGGTCTACTTCCCAAAACAGAGAAAAGTCGAGGTATTGGTTAAAACCTTTACCAGCCTCCTGTCCAGGATGAATCGACCCCTTACAGCACCTACTTCATGATACTCACCAATGAAGTAAACTAAACAATATCACATTAAAAAGTTTTTTTTTTTTTTTTTTAGATTGGAGAAGAGGTTACTTGTGTTATATTTTCCCACTAATAGTGTTGGGCAGTATGATGGTTCATTGGGTATACCAATTCAAATTCCCCGTATGTTATGGATTTTTCATATACCGCAATACCGTAGCATAGTATTTACAACTGCTGTAGGCCTCAATATAATGAAAAATCATGTAATCATATAATATACAACACTGCTAAAAGTACTATGGAGCACTGTGCAGAAACTTTTGACCTTCGTTATATACATGATGAAATTAAAATGTTATGTTTATAATTCTATGTAGTCAGATGTATGTAACAGAAAAAGCCAAATGCCTATATAAAGTCCCAGTTATGCAAAAACACTGAGATATACCACAAAACCATCAGAATCTTAAAAAAAAATGTGATACAAATTATTGTACCAAAAGTCCTAAGGTTTTTAAAACCACCTATATTCACCACAGAAGTAATGCACCTTCATATTTACATAATCCAAATATTTTTGCATCAATCAACGGTAGGGGTGGGTTTATAAAATCGATTTTTCGATTCGGAATCGATCTTTATTTGAACGATCCGATATCGATTCATATAAACGCGAGATCGATCTTTTAAATATGCCCCTTTTTACGGTGTACACGGAAATCTGTTACCCCTTTAATTTTGCGTGACCAGCCACTGTTTTTTTGCGCAACGAGATCTGACCTGCACATCAGTTCAGCATGGCAGAAGCTCAAGTAATGTCTAGTTCACACTACACGATTTTTGCCCTGATTTTCGCTCGGCGACGGGTAGGTTCGTGAGGAACTCGGTGTTCGCTCTGCGATCAAAACTCGGCTCTCAATCAATGTGAGAAACAGCGAGGGGAAACACAGGGGAGAGGTTGTAAACAGGTGGTTCAGGGGCATAATATAGGTTCTATCAGAATACATCAGCACACGAGTTTTACAGTATTTCTGACCTGATTGTTCTCTACAAAACAAAATATTTATTAATCTCCAACTCACTACAGAATGATCCATGCTGCTCGTGTTGCCAAATCCACTCAGATTCCTTTATTTTTCTCCTTTTTTCTACATCAGCGCACAAACTGATCTCTCGCTACTTGTTGATGTGCATGTTTGGACGTGGTATCATTAAACCTTTCATCACTTCTCACGTTTGTTTTCGTGACAAAACATAGTTTTGGAGACCAGAGAAGCTCGTCTGTGATTCCAGTTGGAGATAGATGGTGTATTGTAAAACCCCCCTATCACCTGTGAGTCGTGCAGTGTGAACTGTACAGCGACCCGGCAAATCAGAAAGTCGTGTAGTGTAAACTTGGCATAAGCTGTTCAACAGCCAGGTGTATGTTTACATTACATTTACAATGTTGTAGTGTGTCAGACATATAAAATAATAATAAAAAATGAATGTTACTGTTTTCTGTTTTGGATTAATTATTTATGTAAACAAAATACACAAATATTTTTAATAATGAGTGTTCTTTGTACAATTATCACATTCGTTCTCTGAACATCTTTACATATTTAAACAAAACCTGTTAATGTAACTCAAATATGCCTAACTCTGTTGAATCGAAATCGAAATTGAATCGAATCGAATCAATCCAGGAAATTAGTGGCGATACCCAGCCCTAATCAACGGTGACAGTTTTCACATTTGAAGATCAAAATCCAATCAAAACTGGATTTACATTAGTCCGTACTCCTGTTGGTATCTATTTTTATTTGTCTTGTACAGATATGACAGATATGTTATTGTCTTGTACAGCTATGACAGAACCTGTTGGACAGACAACTATCTGTGCAGCACTGTATATAAGATCATTGACAACTGACTGAGTTTGCTGAACAACATGTAAGGAATTTCAGCAACATGAGGATAAGCCAAATGTTAAACTCTTTTAGTGCTTGCAGAACAGTACAATTAAACTCCAACACAACTATAACCCAAGGTATACAGCCAAAACAACACTAAAGTGGCTTTTAAACAAATCTCTGAATGACATTTCAAGACCAATACAAAGCCCAGACCTAAACCTAATCAAATAAAAGAATGGAAGGTGGCATATGTGAATAAGATTTACAAAAGATCTGTTTGTATTAGGGATGCATCGATACCATTTTTTCCAAACCGAGTACGAGTACATGTATTTTTGTACTCGCCGATACCGATACCTATTTAGAATGATGCAATCTGGAGCATTATGGAATAGTGTAGTTTTTAGTGTAAAATAGTGCAGTGGAACAGTTGCTTGGGTTGCCATCACTAATTGTAAATAAAAAAAAAAAAAACATCGCACAGACATGATTGAGAAAGCTTCTGACAAGCTAACGTTAACGTTCATTGATAAACGCACGTAATTAACGTTGTGCACATCATACATGCGATGCGATTCTGCTGATTGAAATATTTACTTTAAAAGGATAATACAGTCCGATCCCATCTGAGCCGATTCTATCAGCACATACATTCGCGGTTCACCTCGGTAAATCGTAAACGACTCTGAGTCGGCTCCCGCTCTGTGGTAATAACCAGTATAATTAAGCCTGAGCTTTATAATGTAAGCGAGTCACACAAAATGTTCTGTAGTAGTTGGTGTTTATTTACAACCGCATCATTCATTATAACAGTAAACACGGAGAGATGACTGAGAAAAGAAGCTTAAAATGAGTCGATTCCTGAATCACTTGTATCGACACTGTGAACAGAGCCTTGAACACAAACACGTCCTATAACAGCGGTCGCTGCTTTTGTAACCGGTTATCTTCACTGTTAGCTCTATTTTGAAGGGTTTTTTTTTTTCAAACGGAACTAAATAACATTAAACGTGCGTGTGAGCGTGGTCAGTGAGAATAATTCAATCTGTCTCCCGTGGGTGAAAAATGAATTGCTTTAGTTTTAGAAGTAAAAAAATCTCGCAATGTCACAAGGTATCGGATGTTTAGTATCGGAGCCTCATTTGCGAGTGTGAGTACGAGTTAATGAGCGCGGTATCGGGCTAATACCCGATACTAGTATCGGTACTCATGCATCTCTAGTTTGTATACTTTTTATAATCTTACAATCTTACAGACTGAATAAGTAACAAAAAGGTACTGAAGGTCAGTATTTACTAGCATTGAACTTGTAATTCCTACCTGAAAGCAATTGAGTTTTTGTCATCTGGCCCCTTGACAACAACTCCAGTGGCACCACCAGATCGCACAGCAAACACCTACAAACAAATAAATACTGCATTAAATAATGTGGGATAAACAACCAATGGCATAATTGCTTTGCAGCAATTACCCCATCATCATCAGATGGGTACCTGAATTGAATTCAGTATTAATCTAATCTTGAAATGTATTCCTTATATTTCTTTTTTACCCTTTCACCTCACCAATTTTTGAAACCTTTAGGTAAATTAATGTATGACTGTCTGTATGTGGGAAATTGCTCACTTAATACATGCACACAAGTCAGCTAACAACATACACAACATGGTATGTGAACAACCCCTCCTAATTACTAAGTTTACGTGTTTTAGTCACACCTATCGCAAGCAGGTGTATAATTATGGTTATTGTTGGGTACCATATGCTGCACACCGAACAATATAGAGCTCTTTGGGCAAAGGACAAGGAGGCCTCCACTGCCTAAAGAAAGGCATTAAAAAGAGCAAATATACCTATACAAACCACAACCATTCTAGAAAAATTTAACCAAACTAGAGCTCTTTGGAAATGCATACCTGCGTTTTAGACGATGAGATACCTATAAAGAAAAGTGCATTGTACCTACAGTGAAAAATAGTGGATCTATAATGTTGTGGATCTACTTTGCTGTAGTTTGAACTGAAGGTCTTGAATATGTTACAGAAACAAGGAAATCAGAGAACTATCAGTGCATTTTGAGCAAAATGTGCACCCAAGGGTTCAAAATTAGGTTTGAATCAAACAAAATGGGGATAATGACCCAAAGCACAGATTCAAAAGTAAACAAAAATGGTTAAATAGAAAAAAATACTTTTAAACTGATTAGCAATCTTATAGGGAAAGGGAACCCTGCAAACATTCAAGAGATTGAGAAAACTGTAGTGAAAGAGCACTACCAGAAGCTCAAAGATGGCTACAAAATTGCCAAATGTTGTACAGTCATGGCTAAAAGTTGGTTCTGTTTTTTAGATTTTTGTCAGATGTTTTTATGGTCTACTGAAGTACAATTATAAGCATTTCATAAGTTTTTTAATTGTTATTGACAAATACAACAAGTTTATGCAAGAACCCAATATTTACAGTGCTGGGGTAAATCCTGAGTGATGGCAACGCAGATCGCCATCATAAAAAGTGAAGCAACAAACTTAGTGAAAACCAAAATTTTTAAGTCTTTAAACTTGTGGCCATGACTGTACAACCAAGTTAAAGGGTGCCTTAAATCCCGCCCAGGTTTGGCCATGCCTTCTTGAGGCAAATGATGCTGCATTCCCTGTATTACTTTAAATGTAAGTTAAATCAGATAGTAATTCTATTTTATTTGCCAGCAAACATTTGTTGTGATCTTTTTGGGATCATAGGACAGTGCACACTAAGTTTTTAGTCACTGACAAAGCGTTGCACCTATGTGATTTATCAGTCCCCAACACAGAGCATCTAATGGCAAATCCCGGCTGTCAATTAAATTATTTGACTATATAGATTTTACAAACACCAAAAACAGATTATTGTATTGTGCATAAATATTTTTTAATTTTACCTGAGACCATCAATGCATGCTCATGTAAAAATATCCTGTCATTCTCCCCCTATGATCAAATAATAATAATCAGAATAATATTGATATCAGAATATTTATTATACCCAGTTATATGATCACCTTATTGGCTGTTTTTGCTTAGACCTAGTAACCTAGTATTGTTAAATACATGCAGATAGTGATAATTGTATCATTAAATTGCTGTAAAATATTCATTAGCCGTTTTTGTTTTAAACCATCGTTAAAAGAAAAAATAACAAACGCATTTTTAAAAAACTTTAGAGAAGTATGTACATGCACGTAAAATGGTCAAGAAAGAAACGCTTCGCGCAGGAGCGATATTTTTATTTTCACCCATCAAGAGTTCCCAAGCTTCCCAACACACATTTCAAAGTACAACTGCTGCTAACATTTGTACAAAGGAATCCATAATCCCAGTAAATAAATTACGGTTCTGCTTCAACTTCGGTTTTGACAGCGCTGGCGTTAGCAATGAAACTAGCTAGCGTTAAACGACATACCTGTTTATTAGCCTCGTCGAAAAACACATTGTTGACACTTGATGCATTTTCGAACTGGACAGGGTTTTCACATAGCTGTAAATAATACTCTTCACTCATAATGGGAATAACCCCAAATGTTCTACAAAACCTGGAATAGTTAGTATGAAGAACACGGATAAGCTTTTGTTTCCGCACTCGCAGTAAATATCATGTGATCAAAATATTACGCAAATCACAGCGAGTAAAAATTTCAAAATAGCAGTGTCGCTAAAGAAGCTTGTTAAAGGGTCACAACAAAATATGGGTATTTCTCGGCATATAGTTGTAATTCTTTAAATCCGAAAATTGAATGAGCCACATTTGTTTTTAAATTATTATCTATATCTATAAATCTAAAATTATTTTAGATTTTATTATTCTTTTCATTTTAAAACATTATTGCTAAAATATAAAAACATCATTTGTAACATAATTTGTGATATTATGTTTGTTGACAGGCACATAAACTGAAAATTGTATGCGAACGCCTCCTTGTGGAGGGAATAAAATGTATTTTTGTTACCGCGGTCGCGTAAAAAATCATGGACAAAATGTGGGTCGCTTAAGAAGTAGTTTGAGAAACCCTGTAGGGATAGAAAGGGCCACATATTTATTTAAAGTAAATTTTGCCCCGGAATAAGGATTATTGTGTCACCTAACTTTAACGATGGCCAGTTGGCTGGGTAATGTACAGGCTTGTAACAGGTCAGCTATCTAAGTGGACTGGTAAATGGGTTTGCTCTTGGCAATATGGAATCCCCGCTGAGACCAAATCTGACCAAAATTGTGAGCAACAGCGGAAGCATAATGGATTTTAGTTAAAGTTGTAACAATATTTATTCTTAAATAAGGACAACAGGGCAAAGAGGACTGATGAGGCAAAGATTAGTTTTATCAATGAATGAACAGTCAGTGCAATGCAATGCAGTAAATAATGAGTCCCACAAAGATCATCATAACCTTCTCTTTGGATGGTGGTTTGCAGTTTCCGATCAGCTCAACACGTTCACCTGAAAGATGTCTGGTGCCATGAGTAAAAATAATATTTTACCTTCCTTTTGAAGAAGTGCAGCTTTATAAGGGAAACCTTAAAACCACAACCCTACAACAATCTAGTCCAGGTTACCTGTTGTTTTTCGTATGTAGACAGGGTGGACAGGGATGCTAAAAAAGCTAAGCACAACATTAAAAAAACATTAAAACACTTCCTAACAGGATTTATTTGAAGCAATGTAAGCTGAGATTGTGGGTATCAGCACACCTTAAGTTTTTAAAAGAGGATTTTATCTCACCAAGTCAACTCAAGTCAAGTCAACTTTATTTATATAGCGCTTTTTACAACAGACATTGTCTCAAAGCAACTTTACAAAATCCAGGACCAACAGATACAAAAACCCCTGCAAGCCGAGGGCAACTGTGGCAAGGAAAAACTCCCTGAAAATTACAGGAAGAAACCTTGAGAGGAACCAGACTCAGCAGGGCCCATCCTTCTTGTGTGGCCTGGAGGATACTTTAAATAAGTAGGATTTACACAAATCATGCAAACACAGAATTAAATGAACTAAAAGTTATAACTGGCAATAAATTAATAAATAAATAATAATAATAGAGTTGTTATTCGGTCTAGTCTTCAATAAAGTCCGTAGTGAGTTCTTGTCATTCTTGGTGCAATTACTCCAGACCCATCACATCCGGCAAGAGCAGCATCGTTGTCACGGCAGTCTCGACTTCAATCCTTAACCTCGGCGGGTAAACAGGTTTCCATCAGAATGCCCTCGGGGTAAAACAACAGAGAATGTAGTTAATAATGTACATTGCTAGTTGAGTAAAACAGTTTTACAGAGAGTTTTAGACACCGGCAGCCCTAATTATTACAGCATAACTAAAAGGGAGAGCGAGCAGGTAACAAGGTCATGAAGGCTTTCATAGGACATCAGCGCCCACCTCCTCACCATCATCAAACCTGAGTGATCGGATAAGAGAGGCAGAACAACAGCAACCCAACATCCCTGATCACCACAAGTTTCTATGACCAAGAACCCCCAAGCTCTGCGCCTTTGTTTATATTAATCAAAAGCCTGAGAAAATAAATATGTTTTCAGTCTAGACTTAAACATTGAGACTGTGTCCGAATCCCGGACAGAGGCAGGAACATTATTCCAAAGTTGTGGAGCTTTGTAAGAAAATGCTCTTCCACCAGCCATGATCTTTTTAATTCTAGGAACTATAAGTAACCCTGCATCTTGTGAGCGAATTGGACGCGCTGGGTTGTAGTGATTAATAAGTTCACTCAGATACTGTGGAGCCAGACCATGTAGCGCTTTATAGATTAGTAAAAGTATTTTGTAATCAATGCTGAATTTAACTGGCAGCCAGTGTAGAGATGATAGAACAGGACTAATATGATAAAATTTTCTAGTTAGCACTCGAGCTGCTGCATTTTGAACTAACTGGAGTTTGTGTATGGATCTACCAGAGCATCCAGTTAGAAGAGCATTACAATAATCTAACTGAGAAGTTATAAACGCATGGATCAGTTTTTCAGCGTCATTAACAGATAGTATTTTTTTTTATTTTAGAAATATTACGTAAATGATAGAAAGCAACTCTGGTAATATTATTGACGTGTGTATCAAAGGAAAGATCTGAATCTAGTGTGACACCCAAGTTTTTTACATCTGAGCTGGGAGTAACAGAGAAAGTGTTTAGGTTTAGCAACAGGTTAGACAACTTGTCTCTTGCAGCTTTAGAGCCAAGAAGTAAAACCTCTGTTTTATCTCAATTAAGTAAAAGAAAATTACACGACATCCAGTTTTTTATGTCATTTACACAATCTTCAATCTTACTGATTGTGTCAGTATCATTTGGTTTGGCTGATATGCAGCTGTGTGTCATCTGCATAGCAGTGAAAATTTATGCCATGTTTATGAATAATTTCTCCTAGTGGAAGCATATAGAGTGTAAATAATAGCTGTCCCAGTACCGACCCCTGAGGAACACCACACTTTACTTTTGTAGTTTCCGAGCATTTATTATTTACATAAACAAATTGAGAGCGGTCAGTCAAATATGATTTAAACCAAAAGTGAGCGAGTCCTTTAACACCTAGCTTTAACACCTAATTTTCTAGCCTATTCAGTAAAATTTTATGATCGACCGTATCAAACGCTGCACTAAGATCTAATAGAACAAGAAAAGAGACACATCCAATATCAGAAGACATTAACAACTCGTTAACTACTCTAATTAATGCGGTTTCGGTACTATGGTTGGGTCTAAAACCAGATTGAAATTTTTCATGAATACAATTTTCATTCAAATAAGAACATAACTGTTTGGAAACTACTTTTTCTAATATCTTAGAGACAAAAGGAAGGTTTGAAATTGGCCTATAATTAGATAAAACATGTGGATCAAGATTAGGTTTTTTAATCAGGGGTTAAATAACAGCACTTTTAAACAATTTAGGTACGTACCCAAGGCTAAGGGATGCATTGATTAATGTAAGCAGGGGCTCTACAATAGCTGGGAGTAAATCTTTAAGTAAACGAGTTGGAACAGGATCGAGTATACACGATGATGACTTAATCAACGCAGTTAGTTCATTTTGGGAGACTGGATTAAAGGAATTTAGTTGGATTACATTGTTACTATTATCATCACTATTATCACCAATGCTGCTCAGAGTGAGTTCATACTTAACATTGGCAAGTGACACACTCTGACTCTGAAAATCTTCGATGGTACTGTCGGGTGGTATATTAGATTCAGTTTCATTGACGTTTTTAGTTAATTTGGACACTGTCTCGAAAAGGAATCTAGGATTGTTCTTATTTTTCTCTATTAGGGACGAATAATATAAAGATTTAGCTTTTATAAGGGCATGTTTATATTCAGTTAGAGCAACTTTCCAAGCTATCTTATACACTTCCAGTGTAGTGTGCCGCCACTTGCGTTCTAATTTTCGTGCTGCTTGTTTAAGTGCGCATGTGTGGTCATTGTACCATGGAGCAAGCTTTTTCTCCCTAATCAGTTTAGTTTTGAGTGAGGCTATGTTATCTAAGGTTGTGCGCAATACGTTCTCTAGGTGTTGAGTTGCCTGATCTAGTTCTTTATGTTCTGATGCTGATATATTTGGTAATTCTGGTAGGCAGTTTATGAACGCTGCTGCAGTTGCAGATGTAATAGTGCGTTTACATTTAAAATGATGCGGTTGCTGTATATTATTGGATAGGGACACTTCATATATTAGTAGGGAGTGATCAGAAATTAAGTCATTCTGTGGTACAATTACCAGGTTGTCTATGTTCATACCATAAGTAAGTATTAAATCTAATTTTTTTTTGTTTACAGCGGTGAGTGGGTTACATTTTGGGTGATGCCTAAAGATTCTAAAATAGAGTCAAACACAATTTTGAGTGGATTACACTTATCCTCATAATTAATATTAAAGTCACCAACAATTAAAGCTTTTTTAGTTGATAAGACTAATTTAGAAAGAAAATCTGCAAATTCGTTAAGAAATTCTGAGTAAGGACCAGGGGGTCGATAAACAGTAACCAGCTTAAACATACTAGTTTTATCAGATGATCATTTATTGGCTATGTCTGAGATAAGAACTTCAAATGAGTTTGTTATGGAAGATGATTTTACAGTAAGACCTACAGTATGTCTTTGTCATAAATTGTGGCTACGCCTCCACCACGACCGCTAAGATGTGGCTTATGTTCATAACTATAACCCGGAGGAGTTGCTTCATTTAAACCTAGATACTCATCAGGTCTAGCCCAGGTCTCAGTTAAACAAAGTGTGATCATTTCATTTACAATTACAGTTTTGCATGCAAGTGATCTGATATTTAGAAGTCCTAACTTTAGTTTAGCCTTACTAGTGTTTTCATGATGCTTATTTAGATTAATTTTAATTAAGTTATTATAACATACTTTTTGATTTTGTTTTGGCTTACACCTGCCACGGTAAACAGACACAGTCTCAGTGGTTTGTGACCTAATGATTACGGGTGACGTCCGATTGCGACTTGCAGACAGTCGGCTAGGCCTGTTTGTCTGCTGCCTGGTCTTGGCTCTGGGTAGTCATTTACCACTATCTGCCGCTACACTAACGCGGTGGTAAAGCCTGTCACCTATGCTGCAAGAAACGTGAGCAGCACCCTCCCGCGAGGGGTGGACACCATCCCGCTTCAAAAGACCAGGCCTTCCCTCAAAAGTGGACCAATTATCTACAAAAGCAATGCTGTTTTCTGAGCACCATTTAGACATCCAGCGATTCAGCGACAATAACCTGCTGTAGGTTTCGCCACTGGGCCGAATCGGTAAGGTTCACCAATGTCTGTTTCCTTTTTATAAGACAAAGGGTACTTTTTGCATATTTACCGACCAAACATAACATTATGACCACTGACAGTGAAAGTGAATAACACTGATTATCTCATCATCACGGCACCCATTAGTGGGTGGGATATATTAGGCAGTAAGTGAACATTTTATCCTCAAAGTTGATGTGTTAAAAGCAGGAAAAGTGGGCAAGCGTAAGGATTTGAGCGAGTTTGACAAGGGCCAAAAGATGAGTTTTAGGGCATGAAATAAGCACCACACTAACTCTCACAGAACTAACTGAAGCTCCCAAAATCACCCCAGTATACTGTATACACCCTAGTATTTACTAGTGTTGTGTATGCACAATTCCAACATGGGCAACTCAGAATGAGTGAAACCTACGATTAGAAAGAACAATGATGGATTGTTGGGTGAGTTCTGTAAGCAGCCCTATTTATTCTTTTGTCTCCACACTCGGTGTGTGTGGTAGGGCCAGATGGATTTTCATCACCCCTCTGATGTTTAGTTTTTTTTCCCTCAGATGCTGTTTCTCTAATCCAGTGGCCTCAGCCATTGTTTAAGTTTGACATGTGCAATTTAACAATGGAAGAGTGTTCTGACAGCATTTAGGGCAATTAGGATACTCACAAATAGGTAAGCATTATCAAAAGAGGAGAGAACTGCTTAGTCATTCCAAACTTTTCTGGATAAATTCCAGAAAGACTACTTGCAAGTGCACAATGCTAAGTATATTGACATGTCTCATGTGATAAAACCCCATCCTTGTGAAGTTATTTCAATAAATAAAATTACGAGTTAATTTTGAACCTCCGATTGAGTGGACTACAACAACATTGCATGCTGGGTTAGGGATGAGAATCAGTTGGAACTGGTGAAACAGTTGTGGCCCCTAAAACACATGCTGTGATGCTGGTTTTACTCATAGCAAGGAGTGTGGTGGGTGCTGGCACAGATTCATTACAACAAGCAGCTACTTCAAAACCTTTAGGCAACATGGGTAGCGGTAGGTTTTACAACTGCTATGTTTTGTTGCTACTGTCAATAATAGTGTATTTCTACAAAATTCTACCCTGGTATGACTGGGTGATGGGCTCATCTGAAAATCACTATTTAACAGCTCTTTACCTAGTATCAAGCCCAAAGTCAGGATGACCTAATTGTCTAAACACTGTCCTGTACCCAAGCGGGCAAGCACAAAGTGTGAGTGAGATGAGAATTATGTTCTAGTAACTGCTGTACAGCTGTTCACAGTGATTTGCTCAATTAGACGATTTAGAATGAATCATACCTACCTGATCAAAACATTTAAAATGGTGCAGGCTCACACACAGTAAATAGCAATAGTCACGTCTTTCATGGTTAATGCCTCACTTTTGACTGCAAACCTGGGTCCAGTCCTGCCACATACTGGTGAATGTTTTCTCCTTCCAGTGCATTATGATTAAGGCCCAACCTATTTCACGGTCGTGAAAATCGCATGTCTCCTCCTTCTGATGAGACAACAGATGGTGTCCCTAGGGAATCTCCTGCCAGACCTAAATCAAGGCATCAGTGAGCTCCTTAACAGTCTGTGGCACTACTTGGCAGCGTTGAACACTGATACATAACATCCCATTGATATTGAGATTCTCAATTAGATTAAAGTCTGGGAAATGTGAGGGCCTGTCAGTGGTATCAATGCAATCGTCATCCAGGAACTGCCTACACACTCAGGTGTGTGCCACTCCAAAATAAATCTGTAATTCATACTTTTTCTACTGTTGTTGCATGTTTGTAACACCAAAATATTTTAATTATTTAAACAAAATTTAATGAAACGAAAACACAAGTAAACAATACAATTTGATGACTTAAAAATATTACAACTGACTTTTAGTAAAAATATAATTGCCCTTCAATATTTCACCACAAAACTGGGCAAAAATGTATTAGCTGAAGAGTTGCAAGTCATAAACCACTGCTAAACAAAAAAAACAAAGGTTTATCTTACATTTGCTTCTTCCAGAGATGAGCAACCTGGCATATTTAACAGAAACATGAATTCCACTCTCCAACAGAAAATTCAAAAAAGGTCCAGCCTGTGATCTGAAGCTTAAGCACAAATGAATGATGCAGCACGACTACAATTAAAGAGCAAATTCACCTCTTAATGGCTTCAAAAGCTAGCTTGAATGGCCCAGTCAAAGTCCTGACACCATTAACATATGGCAGAACCAAAAACATGTACGTAACAGCAAAAATGTGGCTCAATTAACACAATTCTGCAAAAAGAGTGGACAAAAAAAATCTGGCAAAAAGGTTCTCTACCAAGATAAATATGAAAGATACTTTAGAACTTGCAACGTTGTAACTGGCACAGCCAGTTATTAAATTTCAGGCAGACATGGCAGTTATTGTTTTTACATTGTTTAATTTATTAAAGGAAAAATAACTGCAATCATTTGAAAACTTTTTTTTTTTTTTTTTGGTTTCCTCCTGTTAATGTCATATTACTTTTTATGTAGTTTTAGCTGTATTTGTTTAGCAGCATGATACAGAAAGCAGTACAGAAGTGTAAATACAGATTCAGCCTAAAGCTTTATTTATCAGTACATCGTAACTTTCCATCATGGTTAAATAGCTAGTTAGAAATATAGGCAAGGTACAAATGCAAGGTCCTATTTTTATTGATGCAAAGCAAAATGGAAAATTTAAAGTCTACAAATTACATGCCCTTTTTACCATCATACATTTTAGTGATAGTAAAAAAAATATTTTTTGAATTATATAAAGATCATGTACACATAATTTAAGGCTAGAATTCAGCCATTATACACTCAAAGAATATTTCTATTAAATGTAGTCATTGCCTACTGCCATCAGAATACATCAATACATCAATACACATGGACAAAAATTGTAGCAAGTACTTTTATGTAGCTCTGTCAATGTTTTCTAGTTGATATTTTAAATGATAAAACAGCAACAACTGATTCAATATGTCTCAATGTTCAAATTGATGTTCAATGTTCATTTAGTATGACTAAGTCACACGCCAAGCTCTTAGTCACAAGGCCAGATTATTTGCCCACAAAATTACCTGATGGTCAATAACAGGCTGTGCAGGAGGACCAAATGTAAAACTACTTTAAACTAATGTACTTTCTATACAAATAAACATTTGTCTTGCTATTTAAAGCACCCCATTTGTAATAGCAGCAGTAGGAGGATAAAGATGGGTGTCATGTTGTGTACTTTATTCTTACTTCCCTTTGTTAACCCTCATTCTATACTAAAATGTTGTTATATCATTGTTATTCATCCTCATTTAACAGTGGTGGGCCATCCTCAGAAGTGTTGGTAAAGGCTTTCTTGCTTCGCTTTTGCACATGGTCCTCATTCATCTTTTCCAAAGCTTCAATCTACAAATACATAACTTTCATTAAATAGAGGATATTGTTAATTCTTACTTTATTGTATGTGCATGTAGGTGTGCCATTTATGAATTTATTTATTTGGATTTTAACATCATGTGTTACACTTAGGTTACCCAGGACCTCCTTGCTGTGGTGCAACAGCGCTACTCACTGAGCCACGAAGACTTTTTTTAATCTTTAAAAAACACTGTATAAATCCCCACTTCTTTACATCAAGCAAATACTGATTGGTAAAGCTGGGTAGTGTATTTATTAGTTAGGTTCAGATAGAATAAAACAGTAGTCATACCATAGTGTGGCTAAATACTTGTTTTCTTTAAAAAGATAGTTCTTAAACAATTGTATTTGTATTCTAATGTCTACATACACCGATCAGCCATAACATTAAAACCACCTACTTGTTTCTACACTCACTGTCCATTTTATCAGCTCCACTTACCATATAAAAGCACTTTGTAGTTCTACAATTACTGACTGGAGTCCATCTGTTTCTCTGCATGCTTTGTTAGCCCCCCTTCATGCTGTTCTTCAATGGTCAGGACCCTCACAGAGCAGGTATTGTTTACGTGGTGGCTGATTCTAAGCACTGCAGTGACACTGACATGGTGGTGGTGTGTTAGTGTGTGTTGTGCTAGTATGAGTGGATCAGACACAGCAGCGTTGCTGCTTAAATACCGTGTCCACTCAATTAGACACTCCTATCTAGTTGTTCCACCTTGTAGATGTAAAGTCAGAGACGATCGCTCATCTGTTGCTGCTGCTTGAGTAGGTCATCTTCTACACCTTCATCAGTGGTCACAGGACGCTGCCCACAGGGCGCTGTTGGCTGGATATATTTTTGGTTGTTGGACTATTCTCAGTCCAGCAGTGACAGTGAGGTGTTTAAAAACTCTGCTGCTGTGTCTAATCCACTCATACCAGCACAACACACACTAACACAGAGGGGCTAACAAAGCATACAGAGAAACAGACGGACTACAGTCAGTAAATGTAGAACTACAAAGTGCTTCTATATGGTAGGTGGAGCTGATAAAATGGACAGTGAGTGTAGAAACAAGGAGGTGGTTTTAATGTTATGGCTGATCAGTGTGTCATTTTGTTCTTATTTATAGATACACTGTCAAAAACTATTTTCTGTTAAATTAAAAGATATATGCACTCTACCAAGTAACAAAAACTAATTTGGTGAATGCTATATTTTTCACCACTATGTATAAATGTGAATTCTGAAGCTATAGATTTGTATCAATACAACAAATCAATTAAAATAAAAGTGATAATTGCATGGTAGTATCTGATAAATCCATTACATAAGTCAATAGCAAACAGACAAGTGCTCCTACAAACATACACATACTGGAGTAGGTATTTATAGTCGCAAACCTACCTGAGCTAGGAAGTCTGTTTCATTGTCACTGCTGATTTGCATCCCAGACACAGTGTTGAAGAGGTCATACTCATGCATGGCTTCCGACACCCCAGCTTTCTTAAAAAACTAAGAAGTTGTGGTAATTATTCAGTGTAAAAGTAAAGGCCTGAACTAAGGAAACAACATGTTTAGTAAATCAACAATTAATCCAATAAAGTGGGTTACATTTATGCAAACAAATAAACTTACTGTGGCTACATTTCGGCAGTCCCGAAACAGAAACTCTAGACCATGAGGGTGAGTTGGCTCAACAGACTGGCTAACATCGATTAACCAGACCTTATAAAAGAAACATTGTAATAGGACTGAGGGTTAATATTAAATTTTTGGCAAATGCAAGCAAAGCCAATAGTGAATACAGGTAAAGAATAAATGGCTTGTTGACTAGTTGTCCAAATACTTAGTTGTTATTCAGTGAGGAACACTAATGATTTCTTTCAATACTTTTAATAATTGATTTTAGAATAGCTAAAAGTTGTTCAAGTGTAATAACATTGAAGTGTTAAGAATTATATGATTAAACTATTTTATAGTCCCCTGTTGACATTGCGAAAATGCTTGTCTTACATGAGTAATCATTTATTGTTAGCCAGCTATCACACTGGTTGTGTGCAAGAGGCATTTTAATAGTACTGTAACATAACATTATTAGCCAATGTAATATCAAATTTGTGACAAGCCATTTTTAACTAATGAATGTGTGTTTTGCAACCTAGTTTTTTTTCCAGTCAGGGCAAGATCTTAAAAATACTGCATTTCTTTTACTTTCTAAAGCACAATAGAGGTAAATGTTTGAGGGTATGCACATGCCAAACGAAATGGTTTCAGAAATGCAGAATCCCCACCTGTCCATCATGCCAGAGCATATTATATTCACTCAAGTCAGCATGAACAAGATTACACTGCTGAAACAGCTGCTGCATCATCTGTGGAAAAAGAGAGAAGGCATTTAATATGGCACTGCCCTGTGATAAGGAAAAAGTTCCTATAAAGTAAGAAATCCTGAGAGAAACAAAGGAAACCCAATCTTCTTTTGGACCATGACAGGCAGTGAAGTCCTTAGAGTCATACTATAACAAAATAAATTGTTGAAATTATATGAAATTATACAAAGAAAATTTTGTAAAACGCAATTAAAAGAAGAATCTGTGATTTGTTACTTTCCTTTAAATCTTTATTTAATGGACAAAAATGGAAAGAAGAGATTCCCAATGTTTTTACTGATAAATTTAATTGTATATAAATTTTGATGCGTGCAACACACACCAAAAAGTTGTGATAGCAGCATGTTTACACCTGTGTTCCACCAGCTTTCCTATTAATTAAACTTATTAATGGTTTGGGAACTGGGGGAACTAATTGTTACAGTTTTGCAAGTGAAATGGTTTGATTCTCTCTGGACTGTAGGCAGGCTTGTCAAGCTGTAGCACATACAGACTGAGGGCCAGGCATCGTTTTGCTAAAATAATCATGGATTTTCTGGGAAAAGATATCACCTTAATGCCAGCTGGTGTCTCTCTAAAATCACTATACATGACACTGTGTCAATGGTACCTTCACACACATTTGCAAGCCACCCATGCAATGGGCACTGATGCATGCCAATACCATGACAGATGTTGGCTTTTGCACCATTACTGATAACACACTGGTGTTTTTTTTTTTTTTTTTTCATTTTTGGTACAGAGAACTAAACGTCCATTTACCAGAAAACAAGCTGAACTGTAAACTTATCTGACTACAGCACACGTTTCCACTGTCTTTTAGTCCACTTGAAATGAGCTTGGGTTTAGACAATTCTGTGGTGTTTCTGCATAGAATAAATGTATGACTTTACTATGTCTTGCTAAAAAATACCCTGGCAGCACCCGTAGGGGAGAGGCAATTGGTAAAACGGACCTCTCTCAAACTCACTGAAACACAGACAGGGACTTTTACACTACATTATTCAGATTAGACACAGCTGCAAAAAGTCAAAACATTGTACAATGTTTTATTCAGTTTCCAACATTGTTGAAGTAAAAACAGGAAATTACAACTAAAATAACTAGTTTGACATCGAGAAAGACTACAATAAAAAGGTATTACTTCAAAGCACTGTTAGATTAGGAGTATGTGTATAAATATATGACATATTGTGAAGTGGTCATTCATAAATGGCTTGACATTTTACCAATTGTTAAGTGGTGACAAGACAGAGAGGGCAAATTCTCACCTCTTCTCTTAGCTTTAAGGTAGAAACCACTAGAGATTTCAATTAGAAGTGTCTGTGTAGTTTTGAGGAATTCATATTTGTCTTTAAAGACAAGAACAAAAGCATTGTACAAATAATACTCCTTGCTTTTGTTTGACATTTTCAAACGCTCAAAAACAACTAAAATTCATTAGCTAACTTTTTAATTTGTCAGCTAACCTGTTCTATACCTTTTTTTAACCAATTTGTAATGGCCATCTAAACCAGTGAAACAAAGTATGTAATTTTTTACTTTGGATTTGAAAGCACCCAGAACAAATTTTAAAAAACACAACAGTGGTTAGAAGAGCTGAAATTCCAAATCATGTCTCTATTCCTTTTGTCTTTCATTAAGCCTAGTGTTCTTTGCCACCAAACCTGTTATAGCTGAATAGAAGAGGCACTCTTTATATAAATGCCTATTATTTTAGAATAAGATGTCCTACTAATTCATGGTCGTGTGTCCACATACTTTTAGCCATCTGTGTATAGGATAGTAAATTAATACAAAAAAAACAGACGGTAAGACAGTGCTTGTTCACACACACACACACATATATATACATGTATGATATTATATAATATTACATTATATTATATTTTACTAAGTAATAAGAACTAAGTTAAGAAGAGGCATTTGCATGTTTATGTAAAGTCAACAACTTTTTTGTTTGCAAAAGTGCCATTTCTGCAAAAGAAAGGCAAATTAAACAAACTTAAACAGAAATGAGTTAG
Source organism: Trichomycterus rosablanca (assembly GCF_030014385.1). Lineage (NCBI taxonomy): Eukaryota > Metazoa > Chordata > Actinopteri > Siluriformes > Trichomycteridae > Trichomycterus > Trichomycterus rosablanca. The sequence goes on along the minus strand of NC_085990.1, from coordinate 22,206,118 downwards.
GAATTAAAGCCTGTGTCTTACCAAACAAAGATGATCCCTTAATCCCAACAGCCAACAAAAGAAATGACATACTAAAAAAAATAAAAACTTCATACCTAGACTAAATTAAAAACACTGGTCAAAATGTACCTGTAACACTTGGTAATAAGCTTTCTTCAGCTCCTCTGAATTAAGCACTGCATCCTTCAGCTTTGGAGCAGGCACTTGATTCTGACCAATAAAGGACATGACAAGAATGTGCTTCTTTAGAATTACTACCTCTGGGCATGGAATGCCAGCATTCCTCATCCTGTGGATGGAGATAGAAAAATAGAATGAAAAAATGTATTTGCCCTTAATTTCCAATTTGTTTTTGTATATTTTTTGCACTTAATGTTTTTAGATTCTCATAGAAAATGTGATACAGTAGCATTTTATCTCCTGGTGACGTGTTCCAAGACAACCTGTTGTGCTTAAAATCACAGATAATAGCTAATTCTATACAAAATGTTTTTTTCCTATACATGCACACTTAGGATAAAGTTTATTTTATAGATTAGACACAGTAAGAGAAACAACATAAATTTTAAAATAAGACTATAATAAGAATTTTAAAATAGAGCAACATTTTAGCAACTGCAGCCTAGGACCTTTTTTCTTTTTGTAACAAGGCAAGCATTATTATCTCATCACTTAACAGAAGCACTTCATAACTTCTCTTTGGCTCTGTCAAATTGCCAACTTGCTCTGGTGAAATGGATCATTTACATAATGCCTTCCCCAACTGCTTTTCAGTTTAGGTCATGGACTGATGACCAAACATACAGAATAATCTAATAGAGAGCATTCATGCTCTGTCAGTTATGGTAAGTTGCTCAGGACCTGAATCATCACATCACACAATTATCACTATGATTAACTAATGGTTTGATGTTCTTATTCTGGAATCTTATGTTCTTAGCCGTTCAGAGATAACTGCAGCCAAATACAGGAACATCCTTGAAAAAAATGCTAAAAATCTGCAATAAAACATGTATCACGAAAGTCTCTCAAAGTCCCTAAATGGTCCAGTCAACGCTTAAAGCTCACAGAAAATCTGTGGAGAGACCTGAAGTTAGCAGTTCACAATAGAATAAACTGCCCAAAGTCAGGTGTGCAAAGCTTGTAGAGGTGTATTCAGAAAGACTTGCAGCAGTGAAATGACATAGACTTGACTTTTAGTAAGATCATTTACAAGCTTAATTTTAGCCTAATTTAGCTTTTGCACATTTGACTAATTGTATTGTAATTACACAGTGACTTTTGACTAATGATGTTCAGTTATCGGTTAAAAAAACTGCCAAAATGTTCTTCCCTAATAGCAGGAATAATCAAAATATCCTGCATTTCAAAATACTTCATCCATTTTCTTTGTTCTGTTGCTGTATTAATTAACTGATCAACACTTGGTTTAAAGCAGTGTGTTTAAAAATTTCTAATTGCAACTGTGTATTTTGGTATTTTATAAAACCAAGTAATGTAAATGTTATATAACAGATAATATACTAATAATAATAATAATAATATATAATTAATACTAGTGCAAAATCAATTTTAAAGGTAATTAAAATGCCCCCCCCCCCTGATGCTTTTTCTAAAACCTCTAAACTGCCAATAAGAAAATGGACCCTCAACTGGCATTTTAGAAACAGTAATGGTCCCAATATAGGTTAATATAACTTACCTGGTCAGGTTGTGCATCTCCTTTTCAGCCCACAGACGAATAACCTTACGAGGATTTAGCTTGCTAAAGCGATCTTTAAATCGATAATCATCCTTAATGTATTTGTCCCGGTTTTTAAATTCATTCAAAGTAGTTTTGAAGACCTTAAGGACACACTCCTCAGGAATGACCATCTCCCCAAAGCTAAAAGGGATAATACAACGACAATCAGATAAAAAATTTAAAAAACTTGTACCGTCATTTTATATAAAGCATACGAAACATGTATATCAAGACATTTGTAATTTGATATTTATATGTAGTAATTCCTTAAAAGTTGTTTGGAATACCTACACTGATAAGCCATAACATTAAAACCACCTTCCACAATGTTTTTGTAAAGCACTTTGTGATTCTTCTCTGTGAAAAGTGCTATATAAATAAATTTTACTTACTTACTTATTGTTTCTACACTCACTGTCCATTTGATCAGCTCTACTTACCATATAAAAGCACTTTGTAGTTCTACAATTACTGACTGTAGTCCATCTGTTTCTCTGCATACCTTTTTAGCCTGCTTTCACCCTGTTTTTCAATGGTCAGGACCCCCACAGAGCAGGTATTATTTAGGTGATGGATGATTCTCAGCACTGCAGTGACAATGACATGGTGGTGGTGTGTTAGTGTGTGTTATGCAGGTGTGAATGGATCAGACACAGCAGCGCTGCTGGTGTTTTTAAATACCGTGTCCACTCACTGTCCACTCTATTAGACACTCCTACCTAGCTGGTCCACCTTGTACAGGGGTCCTCAAACTTTTTAACTTAAGGGCCGGATTACTGTTCTTCAGTGTTTTGGGGGGCTGGACCGCAGATGAAATAGTAAACACACCCCAAAAAAGCTATTTACTATGTATACTGGATGTATTGTCTGCTGTGTATAACTGTAGTATAATTTTACTTCATAATGATAATGCAGACATTTTATTTATTTTAATCATTTCCATTATCCCAACTCATACAGTGTTTCCCCAAAAATCAGTGTGAACTGTGAGTCTGCTTTTGCCTGACGAGACAGTCAGCATCAGGTTCCATATTTGTTACTGCCAGTCATAATAGGTAATAAGTGTTGATGAGTGAGTCTGAATCTAGTTGGAGATTTAAGGTGTTTAAACTTCGATAAAGTCTGCTCACAGGTACAGTGGTACCTCAGTATACGTCCTTAATCCGTTCCAGATCCTTGGATTCATACCAAACAGGACGTGTACCAAACGAATTTCTCCCATTAGAAATAAAGGGAAAATGATTAATCCGTTCCCATGAAAAAAAATCCTATTGTTATTGACATATTACACGTTGATGGGGTTGTATAAAATAATGTATAAAACGGATAGTTCCGGTCCTAAAATCTGATTGGCTGAGCTGCGTTCAAAGCCGTTGTAAAATCCCCGATATAAGCGCACCTGTGACCACCTCACATCATCCCATATTAATACGCCACTGAAAAGAACAAGTACAAACTTGGTTGAACACTATTTCAAGTCATGTACTATACATGGAAATGTCCAGATTAATATAAACAATAATCTTAATCATTAAGCGGGTGTTTCATCCAAGAAATAATGTAATAGTTTGCGAATGTTATGTTCGCCCTCATGTTGCTTAGCAACACGGCACACCGTTAACGCTCGTAGCTTTGTCTCGCGAGAGGTAAACAAGGGTCGCGCACGGTGTCATAACTCATTTTGACCCGTACAAGTTCTAGCACGCGAGTTGTATTCCAAACAAAGGTCGTATACCAAGCACCATTGTTCGCGTCCAAACAGGACAATAATTCCTGAATCTGCCTGTAGTTAAGAGCATTAGTTTTAATGAAATTAACACAGGACATGACGATTTTCATAATGAAATTCCATTTAACTGCTTTGCCTCTCGCAGAACCCACCATGCTTGGAGCGCCACCCGTTGGATCGCTGCCGTATAATCTACGGAGACTCCACGTGGCCAATTTTTGTTTCCTCTGTTATTTTTTTCCCGCTATAATACTGTGAGTTTAAAGATGAACAGTGGCCAGACAACATGTATTGCTGCTGTGGTTAAAGGGGCCGGTCAAATGAAAGCTTCGGGCCGTATACGGCCCGCGGGCCGTAGTTTGATGACACCTGACCTTGTAGATGTGAAGTCAGAGACGATCGCTCATCTGTTGCTGCTGTTCGAGTTGGTCATCTTTGAAACCTTAATCAGTGGTCACAGGACACTGCCCAGAGGGCGCTGTTGACTGGATATATTTTTGGTTGGTGGACTATTCTCAGTCCAGCAGTGACAGTGAGGTGTTTAAAAACTCCAGCAGCGCTGCTGTGTCTTATCCACTCATACCAGCACAACTCACACGAACACACCACCACCATGACAGTTCCACTGCAGTGCTGAGAATGATCCACCACCCAAATAATACCTAGTCTGTAGTGGTCCTGGAACAGTCCTGACCATTGAAGAACAGCATGAAAGGGGGCTAACAAAGCATGAAGAGAAACAGATGGACTATAGTCAGTAATTGTAGAACTACAAAGTGCTTTTATATGGTAAGTGGCGCTGATAAAATGGACAGTGAGTGTAGAACCAAGGAGGTAGTTTTAATGTTATGGCTGATCAGTGTAAATGTAGTGCCAAAAACAAACACAATATGTTACACAATGTTACAAGTAAATGTCAATGCGCACTATTTACTCCTAGTCTCAGCACTCCTAGTCAACATCCCTTTGCATCAATAACCTCTAATAGGGGACATTATGCTGCAACTTTTTATTCAGGATTTAAATGTGGAGACTGAGAAGGTCACTCTGGGATGTTTCAGGACCGGTTCTTAACCAAGCTTTGATTGACTTGGTAGTGTGTTGGGGATCACTGTCTTGTTGGAAAGTCTAATTATCACCAAGGTTCAATTAAACAGAAGGCATAACATCCTCAAAACGCCTTATTTTTGTGATTTCTGAGAATGTGAAGCTTTATTAAACTTTTACTGTCATTTTACAGAAAGGATATGAAGCATAAGACATTTGTTACCAGATATGTGTTAATTTTTTTAAGAACATACATTTCGGCTGTGACTTCAAAGTAACAAAACAATAAATACAATTTTTAAATAATTTTAAATGCTGCTGCATATATTAAAAGGCTAAAAGTTTTCCCATTAAAAAACATGCAAAAACAAGAAAAAACAAATTTTTTCATCAGACAGTTTTTAAATAAATAGCACAGCTAGTCTCTTAAAAACTAGGATATTTACCTCCCTCCATCAGCATGAAAGACCACAGATTCTTTTCCTGTGCTGACAGAACCATTGATGTTTTCCAGGATTCCTGCATTCACCATCTTGTACATAAGCAATCGTGTCCTGGAATCAACAGCTTGCTCCTACATTAAAACATAAAACTAAAATGAACACATTTTAAGTAAATTCCAGGTTTTATGGTTTACACATTTATTTATTTATTAGGATTTTAACGTTTTACACACTTTGGTTACACACAACAAGGGGAGTCAACCCAATTGTACAGAAACTCCCATTTTACTTACAGGAAAAGTGGACATTAGTTGGTGCAACCTACAGGTGGCAAATGTGCATTTCCTACCCTCTCTTTACCAGCTTTGTAGACTTTGAGTAGGCTAGCCTTGGAAATGACCCAAGCTTTAACTTCATTGCACATAAAGATAAGGCTCCCAGGACAGAGAAGACAGTTTGGAAGCCAAACAAACTATATGAAGTCTCTGTCCTCAAAACAGAGATTGTTCCTAGAGTCATTTCTGATCCTGTTGAGCATCTGATTAAAGAATAATCCAATAAGCTGTGTTCCATTCATAGGAAACAGCATCCGCTGCATGAATGCCATGCATTCAGAGAAAGGCCCATCAATGATTGTAAGACATATTTAAAGGAGAGTAATATTTGCTTTAAATGCTGTTCTTCATAATCATGTCACAAAGAACTGTAAAATTAAAGTTCAATGTTCTGAAGCTCCACCTCAATTTGCTATCACAAGCAAATTAAGTGCAAGGTCTGTGGTGGAGATATCTCATCCCAGACATTGACCCTTAAGCCTTGATTATGCTTCTCTTAGGTCACAAGTCTCAGATCAGTGTGCAAAAATTCCATAAACAGGTAAATGGCCTGCACAAACTACCCTATGCACAGAAGCTGATTCCTGGGTGGGTCATTATAGACAATGTATGTCTAGATAATATACACAAACCACAGACAATCAACAGTTTACACGTACACCACAGAGCATCCTTCTCTCTTTGATAAGCTAAGGTAAGCAGTGGTTATGATTTTTTTGCTGTGTTTTGGATTTTGGACACTGTGCCGTGATTTTCACATGCTTTTGTTTTGCAATGAAAACAAAACGTATCAGTTTAAGCTTTTAACTGGTACCTTCTTGTTATGGAAATTACATTCATTTGCACAATGACTAGGCAAGTAAAGGCACTAAGCAAAATGGCAAAATACAGTTGCTAATCTGTTGTTGTTTTTTATCTGTAAGTCTGTATTTTCACAAATAATAACTTACATATTATTTATTTCTACGCTACATTTCCAATATATGTTTTGTGTATTATATTGACTTGTGACTTGACTTGGACTCTAGCCTAAAGACTCGTGACTTGACTTGAGACTTGTGAACATCTCTGGTGTGCAACTGCCAAATGGGCTGTACAGAACTTACAGCAGTTGAGTGCTCCTTCCTTTCATGCAATCGGGCACTGCGTCTCTGCTCGGTTTGGCAGTGCCTTTTAAGAGCATTGTACACATGATTTGATAGTTTGAGGTCCATGCTAATTCCATCTCCTACATGCACCTCTGGAGCAAACTGTAAAACAATTAAGACATTGAGGAACACTTTCAAAATATTAAGGTGATATATGCAACAAATATGGGCAGTAGGGCTAGGAATTATGACTACAGATACTATGTGATGGTAGATTTTGTATCTCCAATTCAGCTAACTTATATTTCTTTGTACAGTGGGGAGAACATGCAAACCACACAGAAAGGACACTGAGTGGTACAATGGTATATATAAGTATGTGGTGGATTTTTTAATATAAAAGTCTGTTTATTTTGTTTTTTAATACGATTTCACAAGAATAACAACAAAGAGAAAAAAAGAACCAAATCCCCTTCCCCTTCGAAAAGACATGAGTACGTAAACTTAAAACACAGTCAGTATACAATAAAACTAAACAAAACATACCATCACAGTGAAGTTTCATATATTAATTATACTGTCCTGCTGTTAGCCTCCACCTCCCTAATATGTGCCAGAAAGGGCCGCCAAATATTGTAAAATTTCCAGACAGTATATATAATCTTCTCAAATTTGAGGTGACTAGTGATTGTTGTAAACCACTGGCAAGGCCATAACGGTAATTTCTTTCCTGTTGATGGTGCCACACCAAACGGGGCAATAATCGGGGATGGGTCAATTACTCTCCCAAATATTTTAGAGAAGGTTTCAAAGATTGTACGGCAGAATACATGGAGCTTTGGACATATGCAGTAGAATGGCCGGGGCCTGTCTGCATCGATGTAGGATCTATGTCTGCCCTAATCTTATAGTCTGACCTTAGTCCAGTGAAGCCGATGTACAACCTTGAATTGAATGTCCGCATGTCATGAATGAGGAGAAAACTCTCCTCTGTATTATAAAACTCTGTATTATTTTGTGCCGAAATTCTTCTGATACAGTGCATCCGGAAAGTATTCACAGCTCTTCACTTTTTCCACATTTTGGATGGGGAGCACAGCCATTTTCAGATCTCTCCAGAGATGCTCAACCAGGTTCAATTCTGGGCTCTGGCTGGGCCACTCAAGGACATTCACAGAGTTGTTCCAAAGCCACTCCTTTGTTATCTTGGCTGTGTGCTTGGGGTCGTTGTCATGTTGGAAAATGAACCTTCGCCCCAGTCTGAGGTCCAGAGAGCTCTGGAGCAGGTTTTTCATCTTTCCCTCGACCCTGACTTGTCTCCCAGTTCCTGCTGCTGAAAAACATCCCCACAGCATGATGCTGCCACCACCATGCTTCACTGTAGGAATGGTATTGGCTAGGTGATGAGCGGTGCCTGGTTTCCTACAGACATGAAGCTTGGCATTCAGGCCAAAGAGTTCAATCTTTGTTTCATCAGACCAGAGATTTGGTTTCTCATGGTCTGAGAGTCCCTCAGATGCCTTTTGGCAAACTCCAGATGGGCTGTCATGTGCCTTTTACTGAGGAGTGGCTTCCGTCTGGCCACTCTACCATACAGGCCTGATTGGTGGAGAGCTGCAGAAATGGTTGTCCATCTGGAAGTTTCTCCTCTCTCCACAGAGCAACGCTGGAGCACTGTCAGAGTGACCATCGGGTTCTTGGTCACCTCCCTGACTAAGGCCCTTCTACCCCGATCACTCAGATTGGCCAGCAGGCCAGCTCTGGGAAGAGTCCTGGTGGTTCCAAACTTCTTCCATTTACAGATGATGGAGGCCACTCTGCTCACTGTGACCTTCAATGCTGCAGAAATTTTTCTGTACCCTTCCCCAGATCTGTCCCTCGATACAATCCTGTCTTGGAGGTCTACAGACAATTCTTTGGACTTCATGGCTTGGTTTGTGCTCTGACATGCACTGTCTACTATGGGACCTTGTACAAACAGGTGTGCGCCATTCCAAATCCTGTCCAATTAACTAAATATACCACAGAGGGACTCAAATCAAGTTGTAGAAACATCTGAAGGATGATCAGTGTAAACAGGATGCACCTGAGCTCAATTTTGAGTGTCATGGCAAAGGCTGTGAATACTTACAGGGGTTGGACAATAAAACTGAAACACCTGTCATTTTAGTGTGGGAGGTTTCATGGCTAAATTGGACCAGTCTGGTGGCCAATCTTCATTAATTGCACATTGCACCAGTAAGAGCAGAGTGTGAAGGTTCAATTAGCAGGGTAAGAGCACAGTTTTGCTCAAAATATTGCAATCCACACAACATTATGGGTGACATACCAGAGTTCAAAAGAGGACAAATTGTTGGTGCACGTCTTGCTGGCGCATCTGTGACCAAGACAGCAAGTCTTTGTGATGTATCAAGAGCCACGGTATCCAGGGTAATGTCAGCATACCACCAAGAAGGACAAACCACATCCAACAGGATTAACTGTGGACGCAAGAGGAAGCTGTCTGAAAGGGATGTTCGGGTGCTAACCCGGATTGTATCCAAAAAACATAAAACCACGGCTGCCCAAATCACGGCAGAATTAAATGTGCACCTCAACTCTCCTGTTTCCACCAGAACTGTCCGTCGGGAGCTCCACAGGGTCAATATACACGACCGGGCTGCTATAGCCAAACCTTTGGTCACTCGTGCCAATGCCAAACGTCGGTTTCAATGGTGCAAGGAGCGCAAATCTTGGGCTGTGGACAATGTGAAACATGTATTGTTCTCTGATGAGTCCACCTTTACTGTTTTCCCCACATCCAGGAGAGTTACGGGTGTGGAGAAGCCCCAAAGAAGCATACCACCCAGACTGTTGCATGCCCAGAGTGAAGCATGGGGGTGGATCAGTGATGGTTTGGGCTGCCATATCATGGCATTCCCTTGGCCCAATACTTGTGCTAGATGGGCGCGTCACTGCCAAGGACTACCGAACCATTCTGGAGGACCATGTGCATCCAATGGTTCAAACATTGTATCCTGAAGGCGGTGCCGTGTATCAGGATGACAATGCACCAATACACACAGCAAGACTGGTGAAAGATTGGTTTGATGAACATGAAAGTGAAGTTGAACATCTCCCATGGCCTGCACAGTCACCAGATCTAAATATTATTGAGCCACTTTGGGGTGTTTTGGAGAAGTGAGTCAGGAAACGTTTTCCTCCACCAGCATTACGTAGTGACCTGGCCACTATCCTGCAAGAAGAATGGCTTAAAATCCCTCTGACCACTGTGCAGGACTTGTATATGTCATTTCCAAGACGAATTGATGCTGTATTGGCCGCAAAAGGAGGCCATTATTGTGGTCTAAAACCAGGTGTTTTAGTTTCTTTGTCCAACCCCTGTATGTACATGTTATATTTTTGTGTTTTATTTTTAATAAATTTGCAAAAATTTTAAACAAACGTTTTTCACTTTGTCATCATGGGGTATTGTGTGTAGAATTTTGAGGGGAAAAGTCAATTTAATCCATTTTGGAATAAGGCCGTAACATAAAATGTGAAAAAAAGTGACGCGCTGTGAATACTTTCCTGATGCACTGTATAAATGGGTTAAAATCTGATTCAAGGGAGCTGGGAGCACAGTCACCAAGAAAACCATTAGTAACACACTTCGCCGTAATGGATTGAGATCCTGCAGTGCCCGCAAAGTCCCTTTGCTCAAGAAGGCTCATGTACAGGCCCGTCTGAAGTTTGCCAATGAACACCTGAATGATTCAGAGAAAGCTTGGGAGAATGTGATATGGTCAGTTGAGACCAAAATTGAGCTCTTTGGCATTAACTCCACTCGCCGTGTTTGGAGGCAAAGAAATGCCCGGTGGGGATGGTGTTCTTGGGGTCATATCCAGCATTTCTCTGCTCCCAGCTCCCTTGAGATCATTGACAAGCTCCTCCCGTGTAATTCTGGACTGACCTCATCTTTCTCAGAATCAGTCTTACCCCACCAGGTGAGATCTTGCATGGAGCTCCAGAGTGAGGCTGATTGACTGTAATCTTGTATTTCTTCCATTTTCGAATTATCGCACCAACAGTGGTCTCTTTCTCACCAAGCTTCTTGCTGATGGTCTTGTAGCCCATTCCAGCCTTGTGCAGGTCTACAATCTTGTCCCTGACGTCCTTTGATAGCTCTTTGGTCTTGCCCATGGTGGTCGAGAGATTTGAACGGAAGAAACTGATTCTGTGACAGGAGTCTTTTATACAGGGACAGGACTAATTTGTGTGCCTCATGGGCACATAACCGGTCTGTGGGGGTCAGAATTCTTGCTGGTTGGTAGGGGATCAAATACTTATTTCCTTTAATTAAATACAAATTAATTTATAACTTTTATTTAATGTTTTTTTTTCTGGATTTTTTGTTGATATTCTGTCTCTCTCTGTTAAAATAAACCTTCCATAAAAATTATAGACTGTTCAAGTCTTTGTAAGGGGGTAAACTTACAAAATCAGCAGGGGATCAAATACTTATTTCCCCCACTGTATTTCAAATGTTTATTTCTTTTAATGTTGATGATTATAACTGACAACTAATGAAAACCCCAAATTCAGTATCTCAGAAAATTAGAATATTGTGAGAAGGTACAATATTGAAGACACCTGGTGCCACACTCTAATCAGCTAATTAACTCAAAACACCTGCAAAGGCCTTTAAATGGTCTCTCAGTCTAGTTCTGTAGGCTACACAATCATGGGGAAGACTGCTGACTTGACTGTTGTCCAAAAGACGACCATTGACACCTTGCACAAGGAGGGCAAGACACAAAAGGTCATTGCTAAAGAGGCTGGCTGTTCACAGAGCTCTGTGTCCAAGCACATTAATAGAGAGGCGAAGGGAAGGAAAAGATGTGGTAGAAAAAAGTGTACAAGTAATAGGGATAACCGCACCCTGGAGAGGATTGTGAAACAAAACCCATTCAAAAATGTGGGGGAGATTCACAAAGAGTGGACTGCAGCTGGAGTCAGTGCTTCAAGAACCACCACGCACAGACGTATGCAAGACATGGGTTTCAGCTGTCGCATTCCTTGTGTCAAGCCACTCTTGAACAAGAGACAGCATCATAAGCGTCTCGCCTGGGCTAAAGAGGACTGCTGAGTGGTCCAAAGTTATGTTCTCTGATGAAAGTAAATTTTGCATTACCTTTGGAAATCAAGGTCCCAGAGTCTGGAGGAAGAGAGGAGAGGCACAGAATCCACGTTGCTTGAGGTCCAGTGTAAAGTTTCCACAGTCAGTGATGGTTTGGAGTGCCATGTCATCTGCTGGTGTTGGTCCACTGTGTTTTCTGAGGTCCAAGGTCAACGCAGCCGTCTACCAGGAAGTTTTAGAGCACTTCATGCTTCCTGCTGCTGACCAACTTTATGGAGATGCAGATTTCATTTTCCAACAGGACTTTGCACCTGCACACAGTGCCAAAGCTACCAGTACCTGGTTTAAGGACCATGGTATCCCTGTTCTTAATTGGCCAGCAAACTCGCCTGACCTTAACCCCATAGAAAATTTATGGGGAATTGTGAAGAGGAAGATGCGATACGCCAGACCCAACAATTCAGAAGAGCTGAAGGCCACTATCAGAGCAACCTGGGCTCTCATAACACCTGAGCAGTGCCACAGACTGATCGACTCCATGCCATGCCGCATTGCTGCAGTAATCCAGGCAAAAGGAGCCCCAACTAAGTATTAAGTGCTGTACATGCTCATACTTTTCATGTTCATACTTTTCAGTTGGCCAACATTTCTAAAAATCCTTTTTTTGTATTGGTCTTAAGTAATATTCTAATTTTCTGAGATACTGAATTTGGGGTTTTCATTAGTTGTCAGTTATAATCATCAACATTAAAAGAAATAAACATTTGAAATATATCAGTCTGTGTGTAATGAATGAATATAATATACAAGTTTAACTTTTTGAATGGAATTACTGAAATAAATCGACTTTTTCATGATATTCTAATTTTATGACCAGCACCAGTATATACAGCTCACAGTGTTTCGCACTTTTGCACAACGCAATCACGCTGTGAAGAAGTCCGAGGGCTGCATCCGAAATCTCATACATAAACAGTACTTAACAGTACTTAAACCGGGTACTTTTCGCGTACAGTTCAATGAATACTATGTATTTGGACACGCTCGTCACTCCTGCGTACGGTTCAGTATGAAAGTGCAATTTAGGACGCAGCCGATTTGATAGCGCAGACTGCAAATGGTAAGAGAAAGAAAATAACGAGGGGCGAACAGAGGAGACTGGACAGAGAAAACCACAGAAAGTTTGACATAATTTTAAGCTGGAAAAAACGAAAACTCAGTAAAACATCCACACCATCAGAGCGTCTTGTTGATACGCTGACTTTTCTTCATTGCAACCACCACATGTTTTTTGAAGGTTTAGGCAAATACACATGTACACGCACACAAACGCCAAATGTACCTCATCTAGGAGATACAATGCTGACAGATTTTTTTTTTATCTCATACAAATGCCACAAAGCCTCCCAACAAAATATTAAAGGTTTATGTTCTGCGTGAGCTGTAGCTGAAACCTTTAGTTCTGAAAGTTGCACAAATTAGAGGCTTATGTTTATGTATTATTGTATATGATTATTTATGCCTTAGTTTTAGGTTACCTGTATACATTTTAAAAGTAATTTGATTTATTTTTGATGTATTTGTTTTCGCATTTCAAAAATGTTCTCTTTAAACTGTCCTGTATGCAAGGAATAAAAATGTACATTTGTTTTAAGAGACGTCTTCATTTAATCTCATACATATTTATTTTTACTCTTTATTAAAGCAAAAGTATTTCGTATCCGATTACTTGATTAACCGCTGGAATAATCGATAGAATACTCGATTACAAAAATAATCGATAGTTGCAGCCCTAGCATCTAGCGAGAGTATTGTTTCAGGCATACTGGATGACGAGGGGCCGTAAAGGATGTTTAAGAGGCGTCTAATATTAAAAAATAAAAAGCGATTTAAAAAAAAAAAAAAAAAAAAAAAGATTTTAGCATCCATATTTAAAAGAGAAATTGGACGAAATGAGCTGCATTCAAGTGGAATCTTGTCCTTCTTGAGTATTAAGGAGATGATTGCTTGGCGCATGGTCGGTGGCAGGGATTTTTGAGAGAGCGATTCTTCGAAAACAGACAACAGTAATGGGGAAAGCTGGTTTGAAGACTTTTTGAAAACCTAATTTGGGTAACCATCCAGCCCTGAAGATTTACCACTTTGCATAGCTTTGATGGCAGAGGCAGACAGATACTCCTCCAGCCTGGCAGAGGTCTTTGAATCTAGGGATGGGAAATGTAAAGTCTTGAAAAAGTTTTCAAATTTGGAAGTATTTACAGATGAGTCAGAGGTGTATAATGACTGGTAGAATGTTATAAAAGAAGTATCCTCTAGTCAAAGGATTGCGAAACAGCCACACATCAGCTGCCCCATATGCTTCGAGGAAATGCTGGATAGCATTTGCTGATTTAGATAAGGGAACTTTTTTGGATGAACTACAATCTAAGACAGAGGAGAGTATGCAAATCATGTCACCACCAAAGATAAGTAAAAAAAACACAGGATTATGTCAATGTAGTGCATATATAGTGGGGCCAAAAAGTATTTAGCCTCAAACAGTCAACCATGGCCAAGACCAAAGAGCTGTCGAAGGACACCAGGAAGAAAACTGTAGACCTGCACCAGGCTGGGAAGAGTGAATCTACAATAGGCAAGCAGGTTGGTGTGAATAAATCAACTGTGGGAGCAATTGTAAGAAAATGGAAGACATACAAGACCATTGATAATCTCCCTCGATCCTGTGGGGTCAAAATGATCATGAGAACGGTGAGCAAAAATCCCAGAACTACACGGAGGGACCTGATCAATGACCTGCAGAGAGCTGGGACCAAAGTAACAAAGGCTACCATCAGTAACACACTTCGCCGAGAGGGACTCAAATCCTGCAGTGCCAGGTGTGTCCCCCTGCTTAAGCCAGTATGGATGAACGGGGCCATGTATCGTGAGATTTTAAGCCAAAACCTCCTTCCATCAGTGAGAGCATTGAAGATGGAACATGGCTGGGTCTTCCAGCATGACAATGATCCCAAACACACTGCTCGGGCAACGAAGGAGTGGCTCCGTAAAAAGCATTTCAAGGTCCTGGAGTGGCCTAGCCAGTCTCCAGACCTCAACCCCATAGAAAATTTGTGGAGTCCGTGTTGACCAGCGACAGCCCCAAAACATCACTGCTCTAGAGGAGATCTGCATGGAGGAATGGGCCAAAATACCAGCTACAGTGTGTGCAAACCTGGTGAAGACTTACAGGAAACGTTTGACCTCTGTCATTGCCAACAAATGTTATGTTACAAAGTATTGAGTTGAACTTTTGTTATTGACCAAATACTTATTTTCCACCATAATTTACAAATAAATTCTTTAAAAATCCTACAATGTGATTTCCTGGATTTGTTTTTCTCATTTTGTCTCTCATAGTTGAAGTGTACCTATGATGAAAATTACAGACCTCTCTCATCTTTCTAAGTAGGAGAACTTGCACAATCAGTGGATGACTAAATACTTTTTGACCCCACTGTATATTAGCCAATTTAATCAGAAATGCATAGAATTGCCCCACCATGATAACGTAGCGCCCTGCAAAGTCAGCCTCAACACTTGTTGCAGTAAAGGGTATATTTTTGTCAATCAGTATGGCTGCCCCTCTAGCCCTTGAACTGAATTTGGAATGATATATCTGTCCTGTCCAGCTTCTTTCTAATCGGAAATGGTCTGCTACCTGCAGATGTGTCTCCTGAAGGAATGCAATATCTGCCTTAAGCTGTTTTAAATGTGAAAAGACCTTTTAACACTTAACCGGATGATTAAACGATTTAACATTCCAACTTACAAAATTAACTGTAGACCTCCGAGACAGGATTGTATTGAGGGACAGATCTGGGAAAGGTACAGAAAAATCTCTGCAGCATTGAAGGTCCCAATGAGCACAGTGGCCTCCATCATCCGTAAATGGAAGAAGTTTGGAACCACCAGGACTCTTCCAAGAGCTGGCCTGCTGGCCAATCTGAGCGATGGGGTAGAAGGGCCTTAGTCAGGGAGGTGACTAAGAACCCGATGGTCACTCTGACAGAGCGCCAGCGTTGCTCTGTGGAGAGAGGAGAAACTTCCAGATGGACAACCATTTCTGCAGCTCTCCACCAATCAGGCCTGTATGGTAGAGTGGCCAGACGGAAGCCACTCCTCAGTAAAAGGCACATGACAGCCCGTCTGGAGTTTGTCAAAAGGCACCTGAAGGACTCTCAGACCATGAGAAACCAAATTCTCTGGTCTGATAAAATAAAAATTTTTCCTTGATGTGCGCTGCTCTGTGCGGCTGCCAGTCACAGTCTCTCTGTGTTTCTGCGTCTTTTTTGTGACTTTTCAAGAAGAAGGGAGGGGGACTCGCTGTGTTTGTGAACAACAGATGGTGTAACCCTGGTCACATTACGGTGAAGGAAGTGATCTGTCAGCCGGACATTGAACTGTGTGTAATCGGAATGCGTCCGTATTATTTGCCACGAGAATTCATAAAAGTGGTTTTGTGTGCTGTGTACATTCCTCCGTCTGCCAGCGCAGACATTGCGTGTGACGTCATCCATTCAACTATCGCTAGAGTGCAGAACCAAAGTCTGAGTGCCTTCATCACAGTGTCTGGTGACTTCAATCACACTTCACTTTCATCATGCCTGCCTACATTCACTCAGTTTGTAAAATGCAGGACTAGAGAAAACAGAACACTGGACTTGTTGTATGCTAATGTCAAAGAAGCGTACAAATCCACAGCTCTCCCTCCGCTGGGACGATCTGACCACAATCTGGTACTCCTCAATACACAGTACAAGCCCCTGGTCCAAAGACAGCCAGCATCCACCATAACAGTGAGGAAGTGGTCACCTGAGGCCGTGGAATCACTGCAGGGCTGTTTTGAGGCCACACAATGGGACGTTCTCTGTGACCCTCACAATCAGGACATTGATGAGATAACAGCGTGTGTCACGGACTACATCAACTTTTGTGTTGACACCGTTGTACCCTCTAAAACTATCCGATGTTTTTCTAATAACAAGCCATGGGTTACAAGCAACCTAAAATCCCTCCTGAGCCAGAAGAAGAGAGCCTTCAGAACAGGGGACAAGGAGGAGCTAAAGACAACGACTCTCCTTCTGCCCCATTGTCCTCTGCTTTGTCTCCAGCCGTCTTGCATCTTAACACCCCAGCACAACAACAGTCATCATCATTCACAGCCCATACCTCCACCTCACCTGACATGAATGTTCCTTCCCCCAACCACACTCCGGACCAGTCTAGCAGCAGGGTACCAACTTTTACTGCTGACCAGGTGAAGAAAGAGCTGAAGAAACTCAAGCAGTGTAAAGTGGCTGGACCGGATGGCATTCAGCCTAAGGTATTAAAACTATGTGCTGAGCAGCTGTGTGGAGTCCTTCAGCACATCTTCAAATTGAGCTGCAGCCTAGGAAAGGTCCCACTCGGGTGGAAAACTTCTTGTGTGGTTCCTGTCCCCAAGAAGAAGCAACCATGACTGGCACTAAATGACTACCGTCCTGTTGCTCTGACCTCCCACCTGATGAAGACACTAAAAAGACTGATGCTGGGCCACCTGAGATCACTGGTAGGAGCTGACCTGGACCCCCTGCAGTTTGCATATCAGGATGGCATTGGAGTGGATGATGCTGTTATCTATCTGCTGGACAGAATGTACTCCCATCTAGACACTACAGGCAGAACTGTGAGGATTATGTTTTTTGATTTTCTGGCTCCCCAGGGGACTGTATTAGCACCGTTCCTGTTTAACATCTACACCTCGGATTTCAGATACAACTCTGGCACATGCCATCTGCAGAAATTCTCCGACGACACGACCATCGTGGGGTGTATCAGGAATGGGCTGGAGGCTGAATACAGGAAACTGGTTTCAGACTTTGTCGACTGGTGTACACTGAAAAAACTTCAGCTCAACATCAGTAAGACAAAGGAGATGGTGGTGGACTTCAGGAAACTCAGACCTCCCCTGGCACCAGCCACTATCAATGGAGCAGAAGTGGAGGTGGTTGACACTTACAAGTACCTGGGTGTGCACTTGGACAACAAACTGGACTGGAGTTTTAACACCTGTGTAGTGTTCAAGAAAGGTCAGAGTCGTTTGTACTTTCTGAGGAAACTGAGGTCCTTTGGAGTGTGCACTAAACTCCTATGGACATTCTACCAGTCTGTTGTTTCTAGTGCCTTATTTTATGCTGTTGTGTGCTGGGGCAACAGCATTAACAAAGGTGCAATGAACAAAATAAACAAACTAATTAAGAAGGCAGGCTCTGTTGTTGGAGTCACACTGGAAGAAGTAGCAAAAAACCGGACACTCAATAAGCTGCTTTCTATTAAGGACAAAACATCACACCCCCTGCACACTACAGTGGAGAAACAGAGAAGCATGTTCAGTGGTAGACTGATACAGCTGCGCTGTACTAAAGAGTGCCGTGTGAGATCTTTTCTTCCCACTGCAGTAAGACTCTACAATGATTCTCCTCATTCCAGAAACACTACGGATCTCCTGCCACCTGAACAGTGTTGTTTAATTTCTTTTATCAGTGCAATATCTTTTTATCTCTTTTAGTGCAATATACTTTTGTAAAATGATATATTTTTCTCTTAGTGCAATAATACATATGCTGCTGTTTTTTGATAATGTCCTGTCTTTTTGCCTATGCCCTGTTATGTTTAATTGTGTTGTTTTTTGTCTTCCCTTGTGTAATTTGTACTGTAATTTGTAAATTGTAACTTGTAACAGTGTAATTTGTAAAGTACTGTGACACTGCAATTTCCTTCGGGATCAATAAAGTGTTATCTTATTAAATTATTTGGCCTGAATGCCAAGCGTCATGTCTGTAGGAAACCAGGCACCACTCATCACCTAGCCAATACCATTCCTACAGTGAAACATGGTGGTGGCAGCATCATGCTGTGGGAATGTTTTTCGGCAGCAGGAACTGGGAGACTAGTCAGGGTCGAGGGAAAAATGCACTGCAGCAATGTACTGTACAGAGACATCCTTGGTGATAACCTGCTCCAGAGCTCTCTGGACCTCAGACTGGGGTGAAGGTTCATCTTCCAACAGGACAACGACCCTAAGCACACAGCCAAAATAACAAAAAAGTGGATTCGGGACAACTCTGTGAATGTCCTTGAGTGGCCCAGCCAGAGCCCAGCAAAAACCTGATTGAACACCTCTGGAGATATTTGAAAATGGCTGAGATTTGAAAATCCAACCTGATGGAGCTTGAGAGGTTCTGCAAAGAAGAATGGGAGAAACTGCCCAAAAATAGGTGTGCCAAGCTTGTAGCATCATACTCAAAAAGACTATAATTGCTGCAAAAGGTGCTTCAACAATGTATTGATCAAAGACTATGAATACTCATGTACATGTAAAATTTTTGTGTTTTATAAATTTACAAAAATTTCAAACAAACTTTTTTTATTGTGTGCAGAATTTTGAGGGAAAAAAATTATTTTATCCATTTTGGAATAAGCCTGTAACATAACAAAATGTGGAAAAAGTAAAGCACTGTCAATACTTTTTGGATGTACTGTACATACATATCTTACAATTTAACTGCACAGTAAAATAACAAAAATGGTCATGACCATCATGGTCATCACACAAACATACACACCTAAACATACACTCATATGAGGACTCACATGCTTAACCTCATGCACACAAGCACACACATACAAACACACACATACCCAAACTCAGACACACAGTCATCTACACGCACACACCTACACATACACGCCTGGGTATACATATACTTATGCCAGGGTAAAGGCAATCACTGTGAAGCAAATATATAGACATAGAGGGGCAAAGTAAGTTATATTAACACCATAACTACACACAACTACACACAACATAACCATAACTTATGACCCCAACTGAATCAATGCTAAAATGAGTTATAGCATAGCATTTAGTCTCACAGTCCATCCTCTGTCGCCAGGACAATTTTAGTTGCATCTGTGAATTCCTTTTCTTCTACATTGCATGTGATGTGAAATCGTGCTGGAAAAAAAAGTGTGCCATAACGAACGCCCTGGCGATTTCAAAGCAGCTTTTTAACCTCTCTGAAGGCAGCCCGAGCCTTGACAACACTTGGAGTATAGTCCGGGTAAATGGCAATTACCTCGCCATTAATTCAGAGTGGAGCATGAGAACGTGCACGGTTCAGTACTTTAACACAGTCTTGGTAATAATGTAGCTTCGCTACAATGGCGTGCAGTTTGCCATCAGGCCTTCTCATAGACGAGCTTCTGTGTGAACGGGCCACAAGCACATCTTTATCCAGATGCAACACTTCTCTCAAAAGTTTTGAAACAGATGAAGCAGAACTTGACGCGTTCGTCTCAGCCACTCCGTGTATTCTAATATTACATCTCCTCATTCTCCCCTCCATGATCTCACATTACTCCTTAAACTCAGCCACCTCGGCTTTCAAAGCGGTCACAGTTGTTTGTAAAGCAGTAATTTCATCAGTCCAGGTTGATAATTTCTTTAACAGTGTTTTTCACTTCGTCCATTTCGCAGTGTATTGCCGTTGTGCTATTTGCTAATTCCAATCTTACCGCCTGCAGTTCTTTTATAGAAAGTTAAATTCTTCGGCAAGCGTGTTTTTTTATTTCTGCATTCCATTTTAGAACTGTCCGATGGTGACTGAGTCCGTTGGGCCTAGCATCAGTTGGTCCAGTGTATTTATATTTGCCATTGGCTTACATATAAATGATCTCCCAACTTCAGAGATGCTTTCAACATGAATTGCGCAGTGTTTTCCAATGTAATGCACTTATTTATTTTAATTAAATTAGAGGCTCAGTGGGAGCATTAACTAAATACGTCCTCCATCATTGCGAGCTCAGCAGCGCCCTCTGGATTGAATACTTTTGCTCAAAAAGGTGACTGTGTGCACAAGATGGTTGCTAAGGTATTACTTGGCAAAGGCTAATGTGTTGCTAGGTGGTTGCCAAGGTGTACTAGTGGTTGGTTGGTGGTTAAGTGGTTGCTAAGGTATAGCTAATTGGTTGCTAGGGTAACAGTTGTTGTTAAAGAGTTGCTAGGCAGTTACTAATAGGACACCAAATGGTTGCTAGGTGGTTGTTTGGTGTTAATTGCTAATGTGTTGTTAAGTGTGTGCAAGCATATAGTTGGTGGGGTGTGTGTATCCAAAAGCTGTATACAAGCCACAGTGTCATCAGCAAGACGAAAGGTTTACAGTTGGAAAGGCATTGATATCTCGAAAATTCAAAAACGGAATAGAAGTGAATGGAGCAAAAAATGTGTATAAAAACAGGCGTGGTGGGTGAACAGGTGCACATATTCAAAAGCTGAATACAAGCCACAATGTCATCAACGAGCCGGGCAATTTAGAGTTGGAACAGCGTCGTTATCTCGAAAAATTCAAAACATGAATGGAAGTGAATGGAGCAAAAAATGGGAATAAAAACAGGTGTGGTGGGTGAAAAGGTGCATGTATCCAAAAGCTGTACAATAGTTGTGGTGTCATCAATGGGACGGATGATTTGAAACGGTGTCAATATTTCGAAAACTGCAGACGAAGAAAGACGGCCAAAAACTGGTGGAATAATAATAATGAAAAGAAGAAGAAGACTTTTGGATAACGATAATGTGATTGCCCACTGAAGAAAATGTGAGTGTGACTGCAGCTCAGCAGTGATATGTGGGGTGTTGAATACTTTTGGTGAGATGTGTGATATTGTTTGTGCATGTACGTATTTGGTAAGGTGTAAATACTTTTGCTAAGATACGTGCTATGGTAACCTACTTCAATCACACTAATAATTTAAAAAGCAGTTTGAGCCGACTTACATTGTCCATACGTGCAGTGTTTTTTCGTCCACAAACCTCCTCATCATGTTTTGTGGTAATGTTTTTGCCCTTTCCAGCAAAACCTTTTTTTGGTGTAATGGTTGGCTTTTCTGTTAAACAAACAAAATGTAATAAAGTTTGGTTTTTAAAAACTGACTTCTCACAATATCTTAAAAGTATGCCAGGTGAATTCTATTACAGAAAGCCAGAATGCAATTATCCATATCCTGTGCAGTGGTTATTTTAAGTCTAAAGTACAGAAAAAAAACATTACCATAACCAAGGTTCAACTATAAAAAAACAATAAGTAGCATAAATAATAATAAATAATTGCATTTTATATAGTTTTACAGCATAGAACCATTTCAAATGAACAATCTCACTTAGTACTTAAACTCACCAACCAAATGTATTAGGAACACCAGTATAAAATGTAATTATCTGATTAACCTGTCCTGTGGAAGATCTGTGGCTGAAAACATCCAGTCAATGAGAGAGGTCAGTTGTAAATTGTCAGATTGGTTCAAGCTGACAAAAAAATTAAGTTTACTTAAATCTCTTGTTATAACCAAAAAGCATCCTAAAAAAACACATCAAACACTGGGGTGGATAGGTTCTAAAAAAAGAAGACCACATTAGGTTACAATGAACTAATTTACCAAAAGTATTTTATTTTGGCAGACCAATAACTTTACATTAATTTTGTGTTTTTCAAAAAATTTTAAGTGTCCTCTGTTGTAAAGAAAAATTTCCCAGAACAAAGAAATGTTTTGCTGAATGTGCTTTACTTAATACAGTTTAGGCCATTTTGTTTCTTTTTTTTTTTTTTTTACGTATTTTCTAATACATTTGTGCTTCCTACATTAAACCCATTTTCTTTATTTTCCACTAAGCAGCACAGTCAGCAAACATTGGCTTTTATTTTTAATTGGACTGGATGAAATTAAAGAAATCTAGGCTTGAAATATTTAAGACCACAGTATTTACACAGTTAGTTATGTAGCTCCAAATACAGTAAGATAATTGTTAAACTAATATGACATGGTCAAAATACACAGTGCATCCGCTTCACTTTTTTCACATTTTGTTATGTTAAAGCCTTATTCCAAAATGGATTAAATTCATTTTTCCCCTTAAAATTCTACGCACAATACCCCATGATGACAAAGTGAAAAAAGGTTTTTGAAATTTTTGCAAATTTTATAAAAAATAAAACACTAAAATGTAACATGTACATGAGTATTCACAAGTCTTTTTGAGTATGATGCTACAAGCTTGGCACACCTATTTTTGGGCAGTTTCTCCCATTCTTCTTTGCAGAACCTCTCAAGCTCCATCAGGTTGGATGGAAATCACAGCCATTTTCAGAGAAATCTGGGCCACTCAAGGACATTCACAGAATCGTCCACTCCTTTGTTATCTTGGCTGTGTGCCTCAGGTCACTGTCCTGTTGGAAGATGAACCTTCACCCCAGTCTGAGGTCCAGAGCAGGTTATCACCAAGGATGTCTCTGTACATTGCTGCAGTGCTGCAGTGATTAGCGTTGCCTGGTTTCCTACAGACAAGACGCTTGGCACTCAGGCCAAAGAGTTCAATCTTTGTTTAATCAGACCAGAGAATTTGGTTTCTCATGGTCTGAGAGTCCTTCAGGTGCCTTTTGGCAAACTCCAGACGAGCTGTCATGTGCCTTTTACTGAGGAGTGGCCACTCTACCATACAGGCCTGATTGATGCAGTGCTGCAGAAATGGTTGTCCTTCTGGAAGGTTCTCCTCTCTCTTCACAGAGCAATGCTGGAGCTCAGTCAGTGACCATCAGGTTCTTGGTCACCTCCCTGACTAAGGCCCTTCTACCCCGATCACTCAGATTGGCCAGCAGGCCAGCTCTGGGAAGAGTTCTGGTGGTTCCAAACTTCTTCCATTTATGAATGATGGAGGCCACTGTGCTCATTGGGACCTTCAATGCTGCAGAGATTTTTCTGTACCTTTCCCCAGATCTGTGCCTCAATACAATCCTGTCTTGGAGGTCTACAGACTTCATGGCTTGGTTTGTGCTCTGACATGCACTACTGTGGGACCTTATACAAATTTTCAATAAATCTGCAAAAATTTCAAAGTGTAGAATTTTGAGGGGAAAAAATGAATATACACTACCAGTCAAAAGTTTTAGAACACCCCAATTTTTCCAGTTTTTATTGAAATTTATGCAGTTTAATGTCTTATTCTACTCTGAAATGAAGATATAGAACAAAAAAACAACTGAAATTAAAAAAAATAAATCATGGAACTAATTTATAAACCAAAATGTATTATAAAAGTTTGATTTATTAAAGTAGATACCTTTGGCATATAAAACAGCTGAACACACTCGGCATTCTTTCTACAATGGAAATTAAATATTCTTTTGAAAGTTCTTCCCAACTGTGTTGCAGAAGTTCCCATAAATGTGTGGCACATGTAGGCTGCTTTGCTTTCACTCTTCTGTCCAGTTAATCCCAAACCAGCTCAATGGGGTTTAAATCTGGAGACTGTGCTGGCCACTCCATGTTTTCAAGCTTACCATCTTGTTCTTTTTTCCAAAGGTTCTGGCAAAGATTGGACTTGTGTTTTAGGTCATTATCTTGCTGTAGGATGAACCCCTGACCAACCACGCGCATCCCAGAGGGTACTGCATGGTGCTGTAGAATGCTGTGGTAGCCGTTTTGGTTCAGGGTACCTCTCACTCTGTACAAGTCACCGACCCTGGATCCAGCAAAACAGCCCCAGACCATCACGCTTCCTCCTCCATGTTTGACAGTCACACACTGAGGAACCATCCTTTTGCCTACTCTACGGCGTACATAAATCCTGCATGATAAACCGAAGATTTCAATTTTGATTCATCAGTCCATAAAACCTTCTTCCAGTCCTCAATAGTCCATCGGTGGTGTTTCATGGCCCAGGGAAGCCTCTTTTTCTTATTCTGACATCTTAGCAATGGATTTTTTGCTGCAACTCAACCTGTCAAACCTGCAACTCGAAGTCTTCTCTTCACAGTTGAAACTGAGACTTGCTTACTACGACCACTATTAAGCTGTGCTTGAAGCTGTTGTCCTGTATGCCGCCTATCACGCAAGCTGTTGACTCTCAGAAACTTGTCTTCTAATTCTGTTGTGGCTTTGGGTCTGCCTGACCTCTTCCTGTCAGAGTTTGCCCCAGTTTCTAAGTGCCTTTTGATGCTGAAGGAAACTGTACTCACTGACAACTTGATTTTCTTCGCAATTTTTCTATAGAAAAGACCTACATTTTGTGTTACGATGGTCTGTCTCTTCCATTGTTAATTGCATTTTTCTTGCCATTTTTATAGCAACACAATACTTTCTGCAGAACAATACTGTTCAAATAATGCTCACAAGGGTATGGTACCACAGTGTGTTCCAACACTACTTTTATGCAGACAGAAGGGGTTGTAAGCAATCAAGAAAAATTGGAAGACCTATAGGAATTGGTAGCATCAACTTTTAAGGCTTGATCAACCTCCATTACTGCAGAACAGCTTTAAGTTGTTAACCCATTTTTTGTTCCCTGAAAAAGGCCATTTTGTATAAGGCTGAAATGTACATTATTTTTCAGTTTAGGGTAACCTCACTTTTTTTTAATCTCTGACAGTTCAGCACTTACCTTTGTACCACTTGGAATTGAACTGGAATTGGAATTGGAACATTGGAATTGAACTGCTTGAGTTTCAATAAAAAAACTGGAAAAATTGGGGTGTTCTAAAACTTTTGACCGGTAGTGTAATTCATTTTGGAATAAGGCTGTAACAACAAAATGTGAAAAAAGTGAAGCGCTGTGAATACTTTCCGAATGCACTGTAGAGTACATGTAATATATACTGTACAAAGCAAAATTACTAAATTATTTTACAGTACAAGTTCATTTTAAAACACAATGCCAAAATTACTGTGAAAGCAATTTTTACTGTAAAATTATAAACAAAAAATATTGGCTGCCAGTAAGGTACCATAAATTTGACAATAGGCAGGCTGCATAAGTATTACTTTTATCATTACAGAGAACGTTAAAACCACTAAACTGGTTGGAATCTTTTAAGTGGATGTATTGCAGTGAGTTGTAGTGCTGCTTATAGGGAACTGATATAATATATTTAATATATCATTTAGGTTACTTGTATACATAAAGTGGATTAAGAAAGTGTTCAGACCCTTTGACTTGTCATGGCTCATCAATAGGGCCCTACTAAATTTACAGGAAAAGTTCCACATTTCTCAACTGTGATTAAATAACTGATTGCTAGTGTAACTAAGCGTCTTTAGAGTTTGCTGAGTTTATAAAGAAATAAATAAACTGGACATAGCCAAATGATTGTGCTGCGCCTCAAAAAAACAAGCCAGTAAAGTATTATGCTCCCAAACATAAACACATCTAACACTGTCATCACACTACAGAAAAGCCTGTTACACTAACTTAATTGTCGTACGATTGCTAGGACTGCCTCATATTGCATATTGAGCCTCATATTTCAGACACTACACGAACAATGTTAAATTGCTTAACACAAACCTTAAATTTTGAATTTTATAGCAAATTGCATATTACACGGGAAACAGCTCATTTCAAGATCTGTGACACAATTTTCATAGCTGTGAATTACGTTGGGCCTTTCTCATCAATTTGTGCCAACTTCATAGAGAATTGTCAATCAGTTTAAAAACTGTTCAATGTGAGTGACCTTTGAGCCCTAAAATTGCATTGGATGAAAAACCATCATGTTATGTGACTATTATATCTGCATCGGCTTGGGAACACTTAGAAAACCTAAGTCCACCAATGCATCAAGAAATACAACATGAATCTCTTTATTTATGCAAAAAGAAATCCAAACATAAACAGACACTGAGTTCTTCATGCCAAAGACTTTCATCAATAAAAGCTTCAAAAGCCAACATCTGTCATGTTGTGGTGGTGCATCAGTGCCCACAGCATGGATGACCAGAGTCTGTTGAGCAGCAGCAGTCAAGCCATAAGGTGCAAAATCCTTTTGCAAAACTGCTTCTCTTTTCAAACCATTAACAAGTATAACTACTAGGAAAGATAATGTAGCAAGCAGGTAAACAAGCCTGTGTCCCAACTTGTTTAAGTTTGTTGCAGGCATCAAATTCTAACATTGTTTATATTTCCAAAATGCATTTATGTTGGTCAGTGAAAACACTGGAAATCTTTTTTTGTGCTTTGTAAGCTAAATAAAGTTTCAAGGCAATCAACTCATGCCAATTCTTTTTTGCTAAAGTCCATAATTATTTTATATAAATTTTTGACAATACTGACATAATAATGTTATCAAAAATTAAAGAGAAGTGTGTTATATTTACTGACCATTTAGCAGAAACCACATAATTAATTCCTGCAAAAATAAGAAAAACTAGTATATTTTGAGAACCTGTAAAAGCAAACTGTTTAGCTCTTGTTTAGGACTGCTTTTGTGTTTTAAATTGTAAACCCCGCTGCATAACACTATCACACTTTAGTTTTAAGAACAGATAACCCTACATTTCTCACACGAATTTTGATAGTGTGAAATGTATTAATCCCCTCAATAATAGGTAGCTATTCAGTCTCAATGCATTCAAAATCCCCACACTTTTCAACTACCACTGCCATGTTTGAATATTGGTCTGGTGTTCTTTTGCACATACAACATTACCCCAGACTCAAACTACCCCAGATTGATTTAAATAGGGGCTATTAAGTAGTGTACTAGGCATGGATTCTGACAACCAAGCAAAATAGACTTGCAGAGCAATGTATGTTTTTTTTGTTGACTGATGACTGTCTTTTCTACTTACCAAGGCGATAAGGATCATGCCGTGTGTCTTGCCAGTCTACTTCTTCTGCAGAACTGTCACTTTCCTCGAAAGGGTGAATCATGCGGTAGTTCTCAAAGGAAATGGAGACTGTTGACATAAAGGATTTTGAAAACTTCAAATACCACACTATTTTAGGAAGTGGGTTATAAGAATGTCAAAATATGCTACAGTGGATTTTTTATTTGTTTACTAATATAATGACATGTCTCAGTTTAGCAATAATAAACATGTCCTTATACTAGCTGACCTACATCTGTGCCCTATTTGACAAGTTCACTATATGATTAGTTATGGTCAATAAATGCACATACCTTTGCTCTCGCCATTAAACTTCTTTTCTTCTCTGCGCAACTGTACGTCAAACTCTCTGTCAAACTCCATCTGAAGCATTTCTGCCAGTATCAGGTCACTGGAAGTATCAGTATTCTGCTGTATACTGGGCAGGTCCACACTGAAAAAAAATTTAATACAGTAAAAGTTTTAGGTGCACAAAGAAGAACTGTAGAGCTTAAAAAAGTAAATACAGAGACATAGTGAATGTTTCTCTGTGGTTAAATACTTCCTACAATCTGATTGGTCGGTACAGAACTTGAAGAATGATATGACACAGAAGCACTATGCCAAATGTTGTCAATCAGACAATCTTTGTTTGCATAACATTATCCTGCATATTACAGCACCACCTAACACTGCAGTTACACCATATTTTTGCCATAATCTACAAACTGTCCATGGTATTGTCTTTAAAGTTTCGTGACAATCAGTGTGTGCTTATGCTTGGCTGGCTCCACCGATGTTTTTGATTGACACCTGGCAATGACACTGTATAGCTATACAGGGATATCTGGAATAATTCTGGCTCTGCGTCTCTGGTGGACTTGCTGTGTTACCTACCACGGAGGCTTTAAGCATGGCTGTAAGAACTGTAAGGTACTCTTTTAGTGAACTATATGCACTACAAAACACTTACTTTAAACCATCTGACTCACTTTATCATCTTCGCAACCTTGGCATCCTGCGGAGACCTAAATACTGCCACCGAGGATCAGGTCGGACATTCGTCTACAAACAGCATTTGAATAATATTCCCACACTTTGGTCGCCATGTCGTCCTAAAATTCCCACGGAAACGTTCGACTCATCTACACAAGCTAGTGGTCGGATACTTCAATATGTTAAAATAATAAATCTGTCTCCACCGAACACTGACTCTAATGTTCAATGTGCTTTACTGAATGTACGCTCTCTTAATAACAAAGCATCACTCATTGCTGATGTTATTGTGGAGCGCAATATTGATCTGCTTTGTTTAACTGAAACTTGGCAGCAACCCAATGATTATGTTGCATTGAACCAAACTTTACCTGCTGATTATTTATATGTATCGCAACCACGTTTATCGGGTCGGGGTGGGGGACTTGCTGTGGTGTACCGGACTAATCTTAAAGTTAGAACGATCCCACTTCCCCCTGTGACCACATTTGAATGTCTTGCACTGCTCATTTCTGCCTCTAGATCTGTTTTAATTCTGCTCATCTACCGGCAACCGAAATTATCACCTGTTTTTATTTCTGAATTTTCTGACATGCTCACCTCTTTTATACCTGTGTACTCTAATGTACTGCTGCTTGGTGATTTTAATATTCATGTTGATTCTGAAAACTGCTCATTTGCCAAAAGTTTCTTAGATCTCCTTAAATGTTTTGACATCGCTCAGAATGTAAATTTTCCCACTCATAACAAAGGTCATACTCTGGACATTGTCTGTACTGCTGGCATCGCTCCCACTAACCTGCATGGTATTGAACTGTTTATTTCTGATCATAAGGCTGTGTTTTTTAATTTTGCCATACCATGTCTTCAGCGTGGGCAGCGTAAATCACACCAGTTCTCATTTAGGGACACTAGAAATATCACTCCTTCTCTCCTCATGGACATGCTCAGTCAGACTGATCAAACTGATCTTGATAGTCACAACACGGACCAGCTTGTGGCTCACTATGACAGTACCCTCTCTGCAATCTTTAGTGAATTGGCACCACTAAAGACTCGCAAAGTAACCTTTACACAACCCGCACCCTGGTACACACCAGAGCTGCGTAAACTAAAAGCTGCAGGTCGTCAGCTTGAGCGTCGCTGGAGGAGAACTGGCTTGACGGTGCATGCACTCGCTTATAAAGATCACGTTGGCTGTTATAAAGAGGAACTGAAAAAAGCA
This sequence comes from Trichomycterus rosablanca, assembly GCF_030014385.1. Taxonomy (NCBI): domain Eukaryota; kingdom Metazoa; phylum Chordata; class Actinopteri; order Siluriformes; family Trichomycteridae; genus Trichomycterus; species Trichomycterus rosablanca. The sequence continues at coordinate 22,176,678 of NC_085990.1, read as the reverse complement.
AAAACATTTTACTACTCTAACCTCATTCAACACTCAAATGGCAATCCCAGAGCTCTTTTTCGAACAGTCAATAAGTTGATACGCCCACTGAATTGCTTTCCATTAACCCATTCAGTTGAACTCTGCTCACAGTTTTTGGACTTTTTTAATCATAAAATTGATTCCATATATGCACAGTTTCCTATTATTCCACCTTCTGTGAATCCTCATTCTCTCTCTGTACAATTTACTGGTAGTCATCTTTCCACTTTTTCTACTGTTAATGAGGGTTATGTCAGTCAGCTCATTTTAAACTCAAGAGCCACTACATGTCAGTTAGACCCCATCCCAACACAATGGGTGAAATCTTGCCTTCCTGCTATCTGTCCCCTTATTACAAAGGCCATAAATGCATCACTCACTTCAGGATTGGTTTCAGCGTGTTTGAAGCTGGCAGCTGTTACTCCTGTGTTAAAAAAACCTGCTTAGACCCTGACAACTTTGCTAACTTTAGGCCAATCTCTAATCTTCCTTTTTTGGCCAAATTGTTAGAGCGAACTGTTGCTTCTCAGCTAAATGATCACCTGGAATCAGATGAACTGTTTGAAGTGTTCCAGTCTGGTTTCAGGAAGAACCATAGTACGGAAACAGCATTAGTTAAGGTGGTGAATGATTTGCTATTAGCTGCTGACCAGGGGATGCTGAATGTGTTGATTCTATTAGATCTTACTGCTGCTTTTGATACGGTTTGCCATACCTTGCTACTTACTAGGCTTGCAACATTGATTGGCATCAACGGCACTGCTTTTAATTGGTTCCAATCTTACCTTACAGATAGGCAGCAGTTTGTTTCGGTTGGGAGATTTCGGTCTGATCCGTGTGTGTTGTCCCGTGGTGTCCCTCAGGGTTCAGTGCTTGGCCCCTTGCTCTTTTTATTGTATATGCTCCCTCTGGGTAACATAATTAGAAGGCATGGGCTCCAGTTTCACTGTTTTGCAGATGATGTTCAAATCTACATCTACACCAAACCATCTCATACTCTTCCTCCCACTGTACTAATCGAATGTCTGACTGATGTACGGGCCTGGATGAGTAAAAACTTCCTGAGCCTAAATAGCACTAAATCTGAGGCCATACTGATTTCCTCACCTGCGACTGTCAGGAAGCTCAGTAACATTCATTTTTCTATACCGGGTTTTGTTACTTCTTCCTCTGCTCAGGTTCGAAATCTGGGTGTCATTCTGGACACAACACTATCATTTGAGCCTCACATCAAAAATATATGCAAAACCGCCTTTTACCATCTTAAGAACATTTCAAGAATTCGCCCTTTTCTTTCTTTTACTGCTGCTGAGACTATTATTCATGCATTTGTGACATCCCGTATCGATTATTGTAATGCAATGTTATATGGTCTCCCTAACCGGCTTTTAAACAGATTACAGTATGTCCAAAACTCTGCAGCCAGGGTGCTGACCCGTAAAAGATCTGGGGAACATATTACACCTGTGCTGAGGGATCTTCACTGGCTTCCAGTACAGTTTAGAGTGCATTATAAAATACTGGTGCTTGTCTATAAGTCTCTCCATGGCCTCGCCCCCACATACTTGACTCACTTACTTCAGAGCTATGTTCCGTCACGCACTTTACGCTCCTCAAATTCACATCTCCTAGCAGTTCCATCTGCAAAATTACATTCTGTAGGTGACAGAGCTTTTAGTGTTGCTGGCCCTAAACTCTGGAATGAACTCCCACTACAGATACGTACCTGTCATTCATTGTCATTATTCAAAGTTAGTCTCAAAACACATCTCTATCAGTTAACTTATGAGTGAGCAATCGCTTAATCATTTATTTAGTGTTTTATTTTCATCTTACATTTTCATTGTTTTCTTTTAATTTTGTCTTATCTTGTATTTTATTCTACTTTTATACCATTACTATACTAATCATGACATTATTATCTATTTTATTTACATGCACATTACTGTTTTATGTTGATGCTCTCTGTAATTTTTATTGTTTTTTATTGTACAGTGGCCTTGGGTCTCGTGAAAGGCGCTTTATAAATAAAATGTATTATTATTATTACAGTATTGGTAGTTATTCAAGAAGAAATTGAAGGGGTTTCAATGATGCATTTGTGTATATAGGATGAAAGAGACTAGTTCAAGCTCAGAATTTGTGTAATTTCGTATATGGTGGTTTGTGAGACATGAGACAAATAATCGGGGAAAATGTCTTTATGTAATATAAGAATCCATTATGGATTCATTAATCTACCCAGCTCTGTGTAAATAGTTAGTTTAATGGTGTGGAAAATATTGGCACACAATGGCCCCCCCAATACCAATTTAGCTTTTGTTTTCCTTGGCTACTTTCAGCATAATAAGGGCTGTTTTGAGAGCAAAGGTGATCCTACTTATAGGGTTGGGCTGTATTGCCGATTTTCATACCGTCTTCAGAAAATACCGCGGTATACGGTATTACCGTGGGGGGGGGGGGGGTAACTTTACAGTGTACAAACTTTACAGTGTACAAACTTTACAGTGTAATCACAGTATTCAAATGTTTTATTTCAAAAAATTAAACAATCAGAACGTCAAACATTGCTTATCCTATGTGATCTATAATAAATATTTCACGCATAAGTGTAAATGCGTCTCTTTATATATATTTTTTTATTTCTGCGCAGTTCTTGTCGGCTGTAATCCACCCATTCAGCTTGGCATCAGTAGAAGGAATCAGTCAGTCATAATAAGAGCTGTTTATTGTCGAAATTTAAATCCGAAAACACTTTTAATATTGCGGAGAGCGAGACGCACGCACGCACGCACGCACACACACACAGACAGAGAGAGAGAAAGAGCCGTAACCGAGCTACAGAAGAAATAAACTTGTTTAATTATGTTAAATCTGATTATTTCATGGTGCGTATGTTTTAAAGCAGAAATAAACACAGGCACATCTCTGCACAAAAGAGGATTGTTCTGAAACTTAATGCGATGCAACCACAGTATGTCTCTTCTCTGTAGTTTTTTCTCTTCTTTTAAAATAAATCTTTTTTTCTCATTTAAGTGTTGTTTGAATTAGGCCTACATTTAAGGCAAGGTTCATGATTGTTCATCATTGACATTAATATCGGGGCTGTCTTATAGTTTACCCAGTAGCGCTTCCCGAGGAACGAAGAGTCATTTTTTTGAACGGCTCTTTAAAAGGAACCGAGCCAAAAGATCCGGCTCCCTTCAAGGAGCCATAATGCCCATCACTACAACCAATCAGTGAGCTCCAACCACCTACCCCTCCCACCCCTCCCTTACTGTGGATGCGCGAATGTCTTAAAGTCTCAGTTTTAAAGTCTCACCGTCATACCGCCCAACTGTACCTACTAAGTATTTAAAAAGTGTCTACTGAATGTATATGCGGCTTGGTTTGGTACTCATTCAATAGTTGGTTAACAGAAAAAAATCTGAACGTTTTGCTTACAATAATTAAGAAATTTGACCCTGTATAATTAGTCACCCTGTATTAGGATGTGACCCTGTATGATCAGTCCTTGGAATTTGAAGCCAGTAAAACTGCAGATGTTTGTTGTACATCCATTCAGCACTGAATAAGCATTATACAAAGGGTAAACTGTTATTGATATAGGACAAGCAGGTTTTTAGACATTTGCGCACACCCTTTGATACGACACCCAAAAGTGAGCTGAGGTGCATTTTGTATTCACTGATACTGCTTGAGCTGTTTCTACAATTTAATTGGAGTCCACCTGTGGTAAATTCAATTGATTGGACATGATTGGGGATTGCCACAACCTGCCTATTTAAGGTCCCACAGTTGACAAGTGCATATCAGAGCAAACTCCAAGCCATGGGGTCAAAGGAATTATCTCCAGACCTCAGAAACAGGATTGTGTCAAGGCATAGATCTGGAGAAGGGTACAGAAAAATTGCTGCAGCTTTACAGGTCCTAAAGAGCACAGTGGCCACCATCAATCGGAAAAGGATGAAGTTTGAAACCACCAAAAATCTTCCTAGACCTGCAGACCTCAGAAACAGGATTGTGTCAAGGCACAGATCTGGAGAAGGGTAGAGAAAAATTGCTGCAGCTTTACAGATCCCAAAGAGCACAGTAGCCACCATCATTCGTAAATAGATGAAGTTTGAAACCACCAAACATCTTCCTAGACCTGGCCTGCAGATAATAACTGAGTGATCCGGGAAGAAGGGCCTTGGCCAGGGAGTAGGAACCCAAGGGTCACTCCGACAGAGCTCCAGTGTATGCTTGTGGAGATGGGAGAACCTATCAGAAGATCAACCATCCAGGCAGCACTCCACAAATCATGCCTTTATGGTGGCCAGACGGAAGCCACTCCTTAGTAAAAGGCACATGACAGCTCGCTCGGAGGCACCTAGAGGACTCTCAAACCATGAGAAACAAGATTCTCTGGTCTGATAAACCGAAAATTGAACTTTTTGGCCTGAATACCAAGCTCAACCCTGGGGGAAACCAGCTCATCACCTCAGACTGGGGCAAAGGTTTACCTTCCAACATGCGAACGACCTGAAGCACACAGCCAACAGAAAAAAGGAGTGGCTTCGGAGAAAGTCTGTGAATGTCATTGAGTGGCCCAGTTAGAGCCAAGACCTGAATATAATCAAACATCTGTGGAAGGAGCTGAAAATGGCTGTGTACCAACGCTCCCCATCCAACCTGACAGAGCTTGCAAGGATATGCCAAAAGGAATGGGCAAAAATTTCCAGAAACAAGTGTGCCAAGCTTGTAGCTTCTTTCCCAAGACGGCTTGAAGCTGTAATTGCTACCAAAGGTGTATCAACCAAGTATTAAGCTAAGGGTGTGTACAGATATGTACCCCCTAAATAAACTTGCATATTTTGTAAACCCTGTTTTAACTTGTAATTATTGATGATTGTGTGTAGATGTTTGAGGCAAAAAAAGAACTCAATCTATTATAGAGTCTGTAACGTAATAAAACGTGGAGAAGGTGAAAGGGGTGTGCAGACTTTCCGGCTTTACTGTAAACAGAATGTGTATACTCACTTGTGGCAGTTGGTGAAAGAGTTACATTCCTCATGAAGCTGCTTAGCTAGCTGCTCACTCATTACATCTGTCAAAGAACATGTGGAGGATGAAACATTTACAGTCCCCCATGGGCTCTGAAAAATAGATTTGTTGTGCCATTAGTTTGCCTCATTGTAAAACTGTACACTGGAAACAAAATACATATACAGCAATTATGGCTGGGAGATTTTGCAAAAAAAAAAAAAAAAATCTTGATAATTTAAAAATGTATTACCGATTCTCGATTACGATTTTTTTTTTTTTGCATTTTAATTAATAAAGACTGCAGAAGTGCAAAAATAGTAACAGCACCACCTATAATTATCCTTTCAAGAGACTCAAACTTCATAACAATAACAATATAACAATAATTAAAACAAAATAAAAATCTGAATTAGCTATATTCTTTTTAAGAATAGCTCACAAACAACTCACTTTAAATAATGTGCAGCAAAGCCTCCTTACATTCAGAAAAGTGCAAAACCACAAAAAGTTCTTTACAGATTTCTTAAAGGGAACACGAGCCTGTGTCTCCACCAATGAAGTGAGCCTGTATCAGTATCTACACTGGGGGACATCAAGTAAGCAGTCAGCTCAGCTTTGATTTTGTCCTCTTGTGACTGGGGGGTGGATGGAGGGGGCACGGTCTGCTTCTAACAATAGACCACTGAAGTCGTGCGTCATTCTGTAGTCCTCGTTATGCCCATATTTGGAGACCCAGGTCTAACTCAGATTTCCTATGGGAAAAATGAACGGGGTTTTCAAAAAAATCGACTCTAACTCTGCTAAATAAACATGTTCAGAACCCTATACGTTTTGTCCTGTGTACATTTTTCTCCTGTACATCACTGGATCCTCTGAATTACGAGGTTGTTAAAGGGTCGTAATACTAATAATGCTACACGAAAGCTAATGCTACTGCACATTAATTAGACGTCACTGAACTACACCAATCAAATCAACGGAACGAGCGGCTCTCTTTTGGTGAGTACAACCAGAGCAGTACAACCAGAGAGTTGCGACACTCCTTGATCTCGCCGCCACGCGGTCATGTGGTTCATGTAACCCTCCAATAGTTCCAAACAAACCCCTCACTGTCATGTTCTCATATGGGACAGGCAGCAGTGAATGAAATATTAAATGGTAAATAATAAAAAATGTTAACATTTCTGGGTATTTTCAACTGCCTTTACATTTACTGCATCTGCTTTAATGTCAGTTTGGTATATGAAGTGGAAGATTGATGTTTATAATGACTTGTTAATAGGTCGTTCTTGTTAACACACAGTACATTATATTAGCATACATAACATAATGCGATATCATTAAGTAGTAGAGACAATATACAGTACAGAGATTAAAGAGTTTTTTTGTTTAGTTTTTTTTTTTGCATAAACTAATCTCCCTTCACTTTCCTGAGGATTCATAATAATAATAATCATTTTGGCTAAACACTAAGCCATGTGGCTGGATTCATAAGGTTTACCTGCACTGAATGAACAGATTCATAAACACACTACCGTACCTTTAACATTATAGTGCAGGTACAGGAAATGGCATGAATTCATGTCTTATTTCATGAGTGATTAATAATTGATTTCTACATGTAATACATTAATGAATTCATTATGAATATGCACAAGTTAATTTTGTCTAATGTAAGTGGTGGACAAGGTACACAAAACATGTAGTTAAGTTAAAGTAGAGATATCCAAGGTAAAATATTACTCCAGTAAAAGTAGTAGTAGTAAAAGTAAAATACTCTAGTAAAGTACTTACCTTAAAATACTTAAAGCATTTACCTTCAAATGTACTTAAGTATGAAAGTCAAAGTAGCATGATTTTTTATGGCTCTAATGTTTTATTATCATTTCTGTAACAAGATTCTTGATTGATCAACTCATTTTAGGTGAAAAGACTCTAGTGACGTTAATTTAGATTAACTGACCAAGCTAAATTCGGTTATACCTATTAATTAAGATAAACATGTAACATTTAGTGCTGAGCAAATGCTGAACAATAACAGTATTAAGTATATTAATGACATCAAATACATTATTTTTTTAAACAAAGCAACAAACAGCTGAAAATGCTTGCTAAGTAGTGAAAATGAATGGAGTACAACCAAAGGCAGACCTGGGCATTGCACGGCCCGCGGGCCACATCCGGCCCGCGAGACATCCCCAACCGGCCCGCATGAGGTTCGTGGCAATTAAAAATTAGATGTAAATAAATGTACATCAAACATGCAATATAACAGGATTGATTTTGACGAGAGCGCTGTGTCTTTAAATATCCGTACGTTTCGATTTGCGTATGCGCGTGTGTGCGCGAGTGTATCAGCTTCACTGTAATGCGAACAGAACTGAGTGTGATTGACGGTGGAGTTTTTAACAAGACACGAACTTCTGAATTGTTTATTTACTAAAGTCAGATGTAACGCTGGTTAAGGATCAGAATTTAGGCTCTAAATCGCTGTTGCGGTACTAAACAGAAATACAAGCATATGAACGATGTGGAGCGTCACACCTGAAGCTTCTCTAACTAAACTGCAAATGCAATAAAAACTGTTTCATAAAGTTTAACACGTCCAGAACTGAAGCAGTCAGGACCAGCTCAGTGATTTTAAAAATATTATTAAACAATAACAAATGACTGAAAAACAAATGAGGTAATTAGACTCAAAACAAATTATTTTGTCCAACCCCTGTATATGGGTGATTCTTCAATTGCGGGCTCTTTTTACCATCTTAACCTTTGAAAAATAAAATTATTAATAATTTATTTTTAATTATATCAAGATCATGCTTTAGAGCAGGGGTCATCAAACTACGGCCCGATGCTTTCATTTGACCGGCCCCTTTAACCACAGCAGCAATACATGTTGTCTGGCCACTGTACATCTTTAAACTCACAGTATTATAGCGGAAAAAAATAACAGAGGCTCCGTAGATTATACGGCAGCGATCCAACGGGTGGCGCTCCAAGCATGGTGGGTTCTGCGAGAGGCAAAGCAGTTAAATGGAATTTCATTATGAAAATCGTCGTGTCCTGTGTTAATTTCATTAAAACTAATGCTCTTAACTACAGGCAGATTCAGGAATTATTGTCCTGTTTGGACGCGAACAATGTTGCTTGGTATACGACCTTTGTTTGGAATACAACTCGCGTGCTAGAACTTGTACGGGTCAAAATGAGTCATGACACCGCGCGCGACCCTTGTTTACCTCTCGCGAGACAAAGCTACGAGCGTTAACGGTGTGCCGTGTTGCTAAGCAACATGAGGGCGAACATAACATTCGCAAACTATTACATTATTTCTTGGATGAAACACCCGCTTAATGATTAAGATTATTGTTTATATTAATCTGGACATTTCCATGTATAGTACATGACTTGAAATAGTGTTCAACCAAGTTTGTACTTGTTCTTTTCAGTGGCGTATTAATATGGGATGATGTGAGGTGGTCACAGGTGCGCTTATATCGGGGATTTTACAACGGCTTTGAACGCAGCTCAGCCAATCAGATTTTAGGACCGGAACTATCCGTTTTATACATTATTTTATACAACCCCATCAACGTGTAATATGTCAATAACAATAGGATTTTTTTTCATGGGAACGGATTAATCATTTTCCCTTTATTTCTAATGGGAGAAATTCGTTTGGTACACGTCCTGTTTGGTATGAATCCAAGGATCTGGAACGGATTAAGGACGTATACCGAGGTACCACTGTACCTGTGAGCAGACTTTATCGAAGTTTAAACACCTTAAATCTCCAACTAGATTCAGACTCACTCATCAACACTTATTACCTATTATGACTGGCAGTAACAAATATGGAACCTGTAGCTGACTGTCTCGTCAGGCAAAAGCAGACTCACAGTTCACACTGATTTTTGGGGAAACACTGTATGAGTTGGGATAATGGAAATGATTAAAATAAATAAAATGTCTGCATTATCATTATGAAGTAAAATTATACTACAGTTATACACAGCAGACAATACATCCAGTATACATAGTAAATAGCTTTTTTGGGGTGTGTTTACTATTTCATCTGCGGTCCGGCCCCCCAAAACACTGAAGAACAGTAATCCGGCCCTTAAGTTAAAAAGTTTGAGGACCCCTGCTTTAGAGCAAAGACTTAATGATGGCTACAATTGAGCTTACATAGAAATGTAATATGTCATATTTATTTGCAAAGTGGCATAGCAAAATGTCATTATGTGTTGGTAATGACGTGTTGCAGTAATGACAATTTTTACTTTTTTTAAGAAAAAAACTAGCTAGGCCAACAGCTAGTACAAGATGCACTTTAAATACATATAAATACTGTGTGAATTTCTTTTTTTTTTTTTTTGTAAAGTACTGTCATATTGATGTAAATGGTAATGACGCTGAATAAATATACTCTATGATCAGGAGGAATACATGATTAAATTACTCACATTTCCAGACATTAAAATGTCAAGCTTCTCTCATGGCTGGCATGTGCTTCCTTGCGAGTCTTTGTTTCCATGGTTACAACTAGGGATGCATCGATACCATTTTTTCCAAACCGAGTACGAGTACAAGTACATGTATTTTTGTACTCGCCGATACCGATACCTATTTAGAATGATGCAATCTGGAGCATTATGGAATAGTGTAGTTTTTAGTGTAAAATAGTGCAGTGGAACAGTTGCTTGGGTTGCCATCACTAATTGTAAAAAAAAAAAAAAAAAAAAACACGGCACAGACATGATTGAGAAAGCTTCTGACAAGCTAACGTTAACGTTCATTAATAAACGCACGTAATTAACGTTGTGCACATCATACATGCGATGCGATTCTGCTGATTGAAATATTTACTTTAAAAGGATAATACAGTCCGATCCCATCTGAGCCGATTCTATCAGCACATACATTCGCGGTTCACCTCGGTAAATCGTAAACGACTCTGAGTCGGCTCCCGCTCTGTGGTAATAACCAGTATAATTAAGCCTGAGCTTTGTAATGTAAGCGAGTCACACAAAATGTTCTGTAGTAGTTGGTGTTTATTTACAACCGCATCATTCATTATAACAGTAAACACGGAGAGATGACTGAGAAAAGAAGCTTAAAATGAGTCGATTCCTGAATCACTTGTATCGACACTGTGAACAGAGCCTTGAACACAAACACGTCCTATAACAGCGGTCGCTGCTTTTGTAACCGGTTATCTTCACTGTTAGCTCTATTTTGAAGGGGTTTTTTTTTCAAACGGAACTAAATAACATTAAACGTGCGTGTGAGCGTGGTCAGTGAGAATAATTCAATCTGTCTCCCGTGGGTGAAAAATGAATTGCTTTAGTTTTAGAAGTAAAAAAATCTCGCAATGTCACAAGGTATCGGATGTTTAGTATCGGAGCCTCATTTGCGAGTGCGAGTACGAGTTAATGAGCGCGGTATCGGGCTAATACCCGATACTAGTATCAGTACTCATGCATCTCTAGTTACAACATAAACAAGTGTTACCTTCAAATGATTCCCTACAGAAACCATACACTGTTGCGGTAATGACGATAATGCTGGGGACAGTAATATATTGCTAAAAAATATGCATAAGTTGTACAAATATGAAAAAAAAATTTTACATTTTGTTTCTAAGTTATTATAAAACTGATATTGTGATTTTTATAATGAATTGATCACTTTTTAGCATTTTATTAGAGCAGAGAAGTTTTAAAGTCTGGGTTGGGGACAAGGACAAAGTAGCAAAATATTGATGTTTAAATCATCATAAAAAATGAATTATTTTGGTATGTAATTTTTTTTAGTGATGCAATGAATGATCTTTTTAATACCTAAAATATTTGTTTTGTAATAAAGTATTTTTAACACAAATTTATAACCTAGGGATGTAAAAGTTCCCCCAATTGAAGAATCACCCATATATACAGTGTATCACAAAAGTGAGTACACCCCTCACATTTCTGCAAATATTTTATTATATCTTTTCATGGGACAACACTATAGAAATAAAACTTGGATATAACTTAGAGTAGTCAGTGTACAACTTGTATAGCAGTGTAGATTTACTGTCTTCTGAAAATAACTCAACACACAGCCATTAATGTCTAAATGGCTGGCAACATAAGTGAGTACACCCCACAGTGAACATGTCCAAATTGTGCCCAAAGTGTCAATATTTTGTGTGACCACCATTATTATCCAGCACTGCCTTAACCCTCCTGGGCATGGAATTCACCAGAGCTGCACAGGTTGCTACTGGAATCCTCTTTCACTCCTCCATGATGACATCACGGAGCTGGTGGATGTTAGACACCTTGAACTCCTCCACCTTCCACTTGAGGATGCGCCACAGGTGCTCAATTGGGTTTAGTCCATCACCTTTACCTTCAGCTTCCTCAGCAAGGCAGTTGTCATCTTGGAGGTTGTGTTTGGGGTCGTTATCCTGTTGGAAAACTGCCAGTTTTCGAAGGGAGGGGATCATGCTCTGTTTCAGAATGTCACAGTACATGTTGGAATTCATGTTTCCCTCAATGAACTGCAGCTCCCCAGTGCCAGCAACACTCATGCAGCCCAAGACCATGATGCTACCACCGCAATGCTTGACTGTAGGCAAGATACAGTTGTCTTGGTACTTCTCACCAGGGCGCCGCCACACATGCTGGACACCATCTGAGCCAAACAAGTTTATCTTGGTCTCGTCAGACCACAGGGCATTCCAGTAATCCATGTTCTTGGACTGCTTGTCTTCAGCAAACTGTTTACGGGCTTTCTTGTGCGTCAGCTTCCTTCTGGGATGACGACCATGCAGACCGAGTTGATGCAGTGTGCGCCGTATGGTCTGAGCACTGACAGGCTGACCTCCCACGTCTTCAACCTCTGCAGCAATGCTGGCAGCACTCATGTGTCTATTTTTTAAAGCCAACCTCTGGATATGACGCCGAACACGTGGACTCAACTTCTTTGATCGACCCCGGCGAAGCCTGTTCCGAGTGGAACCTGTCCTGGAAAACCGCTGTATGACCTTGGCCACCATGCTGTAGCTCAGTTTCAGGGTGTTAGCAATCTTCTTATAGCCCAGGCCATCTTTGTGGAGAGCAACAATTCTATTTCTCACATCCTCAGAGAGTTCTTTGCCATGAGGTGCCATGTTGAATATCCAGTGGCCAGTATGAGAGAATTGTACCCAAAACACCAAATTTAACAGCCCTGCTCCCCATTTACACCTGGGACCTTGACACATGACACCAGGGAGGGACAACGACACATTTGGGCACAATTTGGACATTTTCACTGTGGGGTGTACTCACTTATGTTGCCAGCTATTTAGACATTAATGGCTGTGTGTTGAGTTATTTTCAGAAGACAGTAAATCTACACTGCTATACAAGTTGTACACTGACTACTCTAAGTTATATCCAAGTTTCATGTCTATAGTGTTGTCCCATGAAAAGATATAATGAAATATTTGCAGAAATGGTGACGGTACTTTTTAAATGTGAAGCACCAAATTTCTGCTTCAGGTTTACCTTGAAAACTGAGACTTTAGGACATGCGCGCATCCACAGTAAGGGAGGGGTGGGAGGGGTAGGCGGTTGGAGCTCGCTGATTGGCTGTGGGGTGCTCACTGGTGATAACACAGAGAGACGAGTGAAGAGCCACACTGGCAGTGTTGCCAACTTAGCGACTTTGTCGCTATATTTAGCGACTTTTCAGACCCCTCTAGCGACTTTTTTTCAAAAAAGCGACTAGCGACAAATCTAGCGACTTTTTCTGGTGTTATTGGAGACTTTTGGAGACTCGAACGTGAAAACACACATTGTTCTGCAGTTACTGTCCTCAAGCACGGGCGGTCAGTATCACAGTCAGTGTTGCCAGATTGGGCGGGATTCCACCAAAATGAGCGGATTTTGTTGGAAATTGGCAGGGAAAAACACACTTTGGCAGGTGGACAAAATTTGGGCTGGTTTGTAATTATTTTGGCAGCTTAAAATATAAATAAAAAAAGCTATTGCTAAAGCAGGTGGAATATAAATTGGTCTCCCTTCTCCCTACCTTCTCCCACCACATCCAACCCGTTGTCAAAAGTTTGATTGACAGGTTATTCTTTCCAGTCCAAGACACTGTTGCCACGCCCATCAATACAGTGATTCATATGTTAGACAAGTGATTTGAGTTGAATATGAAGGTAAGCAAGTCTCATATGTACGAGAGGTTGAACTTTCATTGCTTGCAAGTTTATTTTTATTTACATGCAAAGGGTTGTGTGTCCTAACAAATAATGCATTTTACAAACTTGGCAGGCTACTTTAAAGACATGCAAGCAAAAAAAAATTTTCCTTTATAATATATAATTACTGATCTGTACATTTTAAGATATTAATTTGTAGGTCATGATGGTTTAACTGGTTTATTATTTGTGAAATGCTAAACACCATCTGCTTATCCTGTGTTTTGGGCGTTTTTTCATGCATTTTGGCTGAAAATTACTGTCGCAATCTGGCAACCCTGCCCAGAGTAGCTCAGTATTTTCTTAAAAAACAAAAACAAACCACGAATTAACAGAAGAATGTTCATTTGTAGTTCTAAACATATTTAGGGTGTTTTTTTACCCACTTTTTGTCTTTCCCACGATGTTATTCCTCATATGCAAATTAGGCAATGACGTCATTTAGCGACTTCTAGCGACTTTTAGGACAGCCAATAGCTACTTTCCTTACTGAGGAGTTGGCAACACTGCACACTGGCTAGCGTTAGCTGTGAGCTAACAAGCAGAAACTGAAAAACGGCTCGTCTTTTAATTTTTCAAAATCAACATTTTTTATTAGTTCAACCGGAAATGAACACAAGCGCGTGCATGCGCGGACATGTACTTATTTACTAAATATATCTTCAGTGTAAATCGAGCACAAGTGTTGAGAAAAAGGAGCAAACAATAATAATAACGTTACGCCCAATCCGCTGTTCTGACTCTTGTCTGCCATAGATTTTCCTGCCTATGTAAGAACTATTTTTTCCTAAATAAAAGCGCTATATTAAGAAAAAAGAATGTCTCACCTGTCGTGTAATGTGAATTATAAAATATATTGTCTGGTGTGTAGGGAAGAGATCGGATTTGTACCGTTTCCGTGCTCGTGTTTTGCACCGAGCTTGTGTGACATGTAAAGTCGCGTTCTCGTTAACCACTCAAATGTTTGGACTTTGAATTATTTTAACATTATTTTACATCACCGTCATCGCAACATGAACATTTACATTCATATTTTTTGTTACGGTATATACCTTAATTCTGGATTACAGGCATAACTAATCGTACACGTTCATACACTTTTAAGAAATATCTGTAACTATAAACTAAGCAGTTAACTTTTGGAATATATTGAAGTGTGTAGCCTGCTATTATTCTGTTTTATGTGGGCAGAGAGAGATTACAATGCCAAAATGTTGTGTGTTAATGTTTGTGTTAAAGTTTGTGTTAAAGTGTAATTGATACACATGCATTTATACTTATGCGTATTTATTATAGATCAGACAAGATAAGCAATGTTTGACGTTCAGATTGTTAAATCTTTTTATAATAAAACATTGAAATATTGTAATTACACTCAAGTGTGTACACTGTAAAGTTTGTCCGCGACAGTATATATATATATATATATATATTGTGGCGCCGGCGAGCAGGAAGGCGGGCGTCGGGGCCTCGAGTGAGCTGCCCTTGGCAGATCTCTCAGTGGTTTAGGACGTACACTCATACATACACACATACATTCATACAACAGACAAACATATAAGCTACCTATCCAGCTCTCACCGCAGCCACCCAGTCTCCCACACTGGGATACACGCTGACGGTAAGCCTGGATACCACGGCTCCTCCCACTGACGCTACATAGCCCCCTCCCTAAAGGTCAACCGTCCCGGTGACCTACTCACCAGCGACCACTGGGTGGCTCCATGTCCGGACCTCACCCCATTACACTGCCGAGCCGCTGTTTCAACACCCCTGCTGCACCTGGCTTTCCATGCCCTCGCAACAACCCCGGGGCCAGCGCACTCAGACAGATCGGGCATATTGGCCCACCGAACCACCAGAGCCTCCCAGACATCACAATCCCACTTCTGGCACCAATGTGGCGCCGGCGAGCAGGAAGGCGGGCGTCGGGGCCTCGAGTGAGCTGCCCTTGGCAGATCTCTCAGTGGTTTAGGACGTACACTCATACATACACACATACATTCATACAACAGACAAACATATAAGCTACCTATCCAGCTCTCACCGCAGCCACCCAGTCTCCCACACTGGGATACACGCTGACGGTAAGCCTGGATACCACGGCTCCTCCCACTGACGCTACAATATATATATATATATATATATATATATATATATATATATATATATATATATATATATATATATATATATATATATATATATATATATATATATATATATATATGTATATATATATATATATATATATATATATATATACACACACACACATATTATATGACCCTTGACAAGAAATTATCCTTTATCCCACTTCTGCTTCTAAAAGCTATGTATAATAAAATATGTATAATAAAATAGTAAAACAAATAATGTTTAAGGATCTGAAACCATTTGGTGTGATACCAGTAGGTAGCAAATTTGTTTTCTTACAACACTGCTTACAAGAAGTACCCTCTTTGTAAATGTTTGGTTCATTATCCTGAAATCATTCAGTGTGAAAAATGTGCAGAGGCAGTAGAGATCTAAAAAGGGGCTGACTTTTGTACATTGCTGTTAGGGCTGGGCGATTTTCACGATTAATTCGGTTAATTCGAATAAACGTTTTCACACGATGTTAGAAATGTGACAATCGCGATTGTTTACATACTTTATATTTTAATTAAAATACCAACATGTCACAAGGCAGAAACTGACCGGCAGCGAAAACCAAAACAGTAAACGGAACACAACAAGGATTATACACGGTAACAGTTAGATTCAGAAATAAGGAGCGCAAACACGATTGGCAATACTTCACAACGAGACACACAAACAGAAGAGTTTAAGATTCGTGGAATTGAACCCATCTGAACTAAATCAAAACTCCGGAGCGGCTGACCGGGTACATGTAATAGTCACGTGAGAGTCCGCGGGCGCATGGGAACTGTAGTGCATATAGACCACTGAAGTCGTTTCTTCATTTTGTATGTCACGCCATGTTGTTATGCCCATATTTGGTAACCCGGGTCTAAGAGAAATTTTGAATGGGAATATGAATGGAGATTTCGCAAATTGCCTCTCTCGCATCCTGTAGTCATAAAAAATGTTCCAAAGCTGTTACGTTTTGTTTTATGGAGATTCTTCTGTCTATTATCACTGGATCCTCTGAATTATGAAGTCGTTAAAGAGTCAAAATATGAATATTGCTACATATAAGCTAATGCTACTGCGCACTGAATTGACGTCACTAAACTGGAAGCCTCTTAATGTTTTCTTTTTTTTTTTCTTGTATAAGCCTCTTAAATAACCACACGAAGAAGCGCGATTCACCAGTGTAACAGTGGAGTAATATTCACAAGTTTTGGTTGATATTTTTAGTAGGTAGCTACATTAAAGTAGAAAGCAAGGATGGTTGGGTGTTACGCCTTTGGTCAGGGGTGGGCAATTAAATTTTCCAAGGGGCCACATTAGAAACTCGGACTGTTGTGGAGTGCCGGACCAATAAGGTGAACTTAATTCTGCTCAATATTCATTTTATCTTTTTATTTACATTTACATTACATTTTCAGCATTTATCAGACGCATTTATCCAAAGCGATTTACAATACAGTTACAGTATACAGTCTGAGCAATTAAGGGTTATGGGACTTGCTCAAGGGCCCAACAGCAGCAACCTGGCAGTGGTGGGGCTTGAACCAGCAGCCTTCTGATTACTAGTCCAGTACCTTAACCACTAGGCTACAACTGTCCACTCTTTATGAAAAGCAGTGAATTGTACAGTTCTAATAAGCTGTTAATGTTTTGATGTTACATTTAGAAAATTAGAAGTATGCAGAGTAAAAACATCAACATTATTTTACTATTTAAACCAGGGGTCCTCAAACTTTTTAACTTAAGGGCCGGATTACTGTTCTTCAGTGTTTTGGGGGGCCGGACCGCAGATGAAATAGTAAACACACCCCAAAAAAGCTATTTACTATGTATACTGGATGTATTGTCTGCTGTGTATAACTGTAGTATAATTTTACTTCATAATGATAATGCAGACATTTTATTTATTTTAATCATTTCCATTATCCCAACTCATACAGTGTTTCCCCAAAAATCAGTGTGAACTGTGAGTCTGCTTTTGCCTGACGAGACAGTCAGCATCAGGTTCCATATTTGTTACTGCCAGTCATAATAGGTAATAAGTGTTGATGAGTGAGTCTGAATCTAGTTGGAGATTTAAGGTGTTTAAACTTCGATAAAGTCTGCTCACAGGTACAGTTGTACCTCGGTATACGTCCTTAATCCGTTCCAGATCCTTGGATTCATACCAAACAGGACGTGTACCAAACGAATTTCTCCCATTAGAAATAAAGGGAAAATGATTAATCCGTTCCCATGAAAAAAAATCCTATTGTTATTGACATATTACACGTTGATGGGGTTGTATAAAATAATGTATAAAACGGATAGTTCCGGTCCTAAAATCTGATTGGCTGAGCTGCGTTCAAAGCCGTTGTAAAATCCCCGATATAAGCGCACCTGTGACCACCTCACATCATCCCATATTAATACACCACTGAAAAGAACAAGTACAAACTTGGTTGAACACTATTTTAAGTCATGTACTATACATGGAAATGTCCAGATTAATATAAACAATAATCTTAATCATTAAGCGGGTGTTTCATCCAAGAAATAATGTAATGTAATAGTTCGCCCTCATGTTGCTTAGCAACACGGCACACCGTTAACGCTCGTAGCTTTGTCTCGCGAGAGGTAAACAAGGGTCGCGCGCGGTGTCATGACTCATTTTGACCCGTACAAGTTCTAGCACGCGAGTTGTATTCCAAACAAAGGTCGTATACCAAGCAACATTGTTCGCGTCCAAACAGGACAATAATTCCTGAATCTGCCTGTAGTTAAGAGCATTAGTTTTAATGAAATTAACACAGGACACGACGATTTTCATAATGAAATTCCATTTAACTGCTTTGCCTCTCGCAGAACCCACCATGCTTGGAGCGCCACCCGTTGGATCGCTGCCGTATAATCTACGGAGACTCCACGTGACCAATTTTTGTTTCCTGTTATTTTTTTCCGCTATAATACTGTGAGTTTAAAGATGAACAGTGGCCAGACAACATGTATTGCTGCTGTGGTTAAAGGGGCCGGTCAAATGAAAGCATCGGGCCGTAGTTTGATGACCCCTGCTCTAAAGCATGATCTTGATATAATTAAAAATAAATTATTAATAATTTTATTTTTCAAAGGTTAAGATGGTAAAAAGAGCCCGCAATTGAAGAATCACCCATATACTGTATATGTATATATACAGGGGTTGGACAAAATAACTGAAACACCTGGTTTTAGACCACAATAATTTATTAGTATGGTGTAGGGCCTCATTTTGCGGCCAATACAGCGTCAATTCGTCTTGGAAATGACATATACAAGTCCTGCACAGTGGTCAGAGGGATTTTAAGCCATTCTTCTTGCAGGATAGTGGCCAGGTCACTACGTGAAGCTGGTGGAGGAAAACGTTTCCTGACTCGCTTCTCCAAAACACCCCAAAGTGGCTCAATAATATTTAGATCTGGTGACTGTGCAGGCCATGGGAGATGTTCAACTTCACTTTCATGTTCATCAAACCAATCTTTCACCAGTCTTGCTGTGTGTATTGGTGCATTGTCATCCTGATACACGGCACCGCCTTCAGGATACAATGTTTGAACCATTGGATGCACATGGTCCTCCAGAATGGTTCGGTAGTCCTTGGCAGTGACGCGCCCATCTAGCACAAGTATTGGGCCAAGGGAATGCCATGATATGGCAGCCCAAACCATCACTGATCCACCCCCATGCTTCACTCTGGGCATGCAACAGTCTGGGTGGTAC
Organism: Trichomycterus rosablanca; assembly: GCF_030014385.1. Taxonomy (NCBI): domain Eukaryota; kingdom Metazoa; phylum Chordata; class Actinopteri; order Siluriformes; family Trichomycteridae; genus Trichomycterus; species Trichomycterus rosablanca. Next base: position 22,157,516 of record NC_085990.1, on the reverse strand, counting down.
GCTTCTTTGGGGCTTCTCCACACCGTAACTCTCCCGGATGTGGGGAAAACAGTAAAGGTGGACTCATCAGAGAACAATACATGTTTCACATTGTCCACAGCCCAAGATTTGCGCTCCTTGCACCATTGAAACCGACGTTTGGCATTGGCACGAGTGACCAAAGGTTTGGCTATAGCAGCCCGGCCGTGTATATTGACCCTGTGGAGCTCCCGACGGACAGTTCTGGTGGAAACAGGAGAGTTGAGGTGCACATTTAATTCTGCCGTGATTTGGGCAGCCGTGGTTTTATGTTTTTTGGATACAATCCGGGTTAGCACCCGAACATCCCTTTCAGACAGCTTCCTCTTGCGTCCACAGTTAATCCTGTTGGATGTGGTTTGTCCTTCTTGGTGGTATGCTGACATTACCCTGGATACCGTGGCTCTTGATACATCACAAAGACTTGCTGTCTTGGTCACAGATGCGCCAGCAAGACGTGCACCAACAATTTGTCCTCTTTTGAACTCTGGTATGTCACCCATAATGTTGTGTGGATTGCAATATTTTGAGCAAAACTGTGCTCTTACCCTGCTAATTGAACCTTCACACTCTGCTCTTACTGGTGCAATGTGCAATTAATGAAGATTGGCCACCAGACTGGTCCAATTTAGCCATGAAACCTCCCACACTAAAATGACAGGTGTTTCAGTTATTTTGTCCAACCCCTGTACATATATATATATATACATATATATATATATATACATATATATATATATACATATATATATACAGTTAGGCCCAGAAATATTTGGACAGTGACACAATCTTCATGATTTGGGCTCTGCATGCCACCACATTGGATTTGAAATAAAACAACTGAGATGTAATTGAAGTGTAGACTTTCATGTTTAATTCAAGGGGTTAAACAAAAATATCCTATAAAACATTTAGGAATTGCAACCATTTTTCTACAAAGCCTCCTCATTTCAGGGGTTCAAAAGTAATTGGACAAATTAACTTCACCATAAATAAAATGTTCATTTTTAATACTTTGTTGAGAATCTTTTGCAGGCAATGACTGCCTGAAGTCTGAAACCCATGGACATCACCAAAAGCTGGGTTTCCTCATTTGTGGTGCTTTGCCAGGCCTTTACTGTGGCTGTCTTCAGTTGTTGCTTGTTTGTGGGTCTTTCTGCCTTAAGTTTTGTCTTAAGCAAGTGAAATTCATGCTCAATCAGGTTAAGATCTGGTGATTGACTCAGCCATTGCAGAATATTCCACTTCTTTGCCTTAAAAAAACTCCTGGGTTGCTTTCGCAGTATGTTTTGGGTCATTGTCCATCTGTACTGTGACGCGCTGTCCAATCAACCTTGCTGCATTTGGTTGAATCTGAGAAGAAAGTATATCACTGTACACTTCAGAATTCATCCGGCTGCTTCTGTCTTCTGTCACATCATCAATAAACACTAGTGACCCAGTGCCATTGGAAGCCATGCATGCCCATGCCATCACACTGCCTCCACCATGTTTTACAGAGGATGTGGTGTGCTTTGGATCGTGAGCCGTTCCAAGCCTTCTCCATACTTTATTCTTCCCATCTTTCTGGTACAGGTAATCTTAGTTTCATCTGTCCAAAGAATGCTGTTCCAGAACTGGGCTGGCTTCTTTAGATGTTTTTTGGCAAAGTCTAATGTGGCCTTTACTATTTTTGAGTCTGATTAATAATTTGCACCTTGTGGTGAACCCTCTGTATTTGCTCTCATGAAGTCTTCTCTTTATGGTAAACTTAGATACTGATAAACCTACCTCCTGTAGAGTGTTCTTCACTTGGGTGGATGTTGTGAAGGGGTTTTTCTTCACCATGGAAAGGATTCTGCGATCATCCACCACTGTTGTCTTCCGTGGACGTCCAGGTCTTTTCGAGTCCCCGAGCTCAACAGTGCGCTCTTTTTCCCCCAGAATGTACCAAACTGTTGATTTTGCCACTTCTAACATTTCCGCTATCTCTGTGATGGATTTCTTTTTTTTTTCAGCCTAATGATGGTCTGTTTCACTTCCATTGAGAGCTCCTTTGACCGCATGTTGTGGGTTCACAGCAACGGCTTCCAAATGCAAATGCTACACCTGGAATCAACTCCAGACATTTTACTTGCTTAATTGATGATGGATTAATGAGGGAATAACCCATGCAGCCCATGAAATAGCTTTTGAGATAATTGTCCAATTACTTTTGGTCCCTTGAAAAAGAGGCAGCTACATATTAAAGAGCTGTAATTCCTAAATCCTTCCTCCAATTAGGATGTGAATACCTTGAATTAAAGCTGAGAGTCTGCACTTTAAGCCCATATTGATTATATAACTGTATCTTGGATATGTTTTGGTAAACAGCTAAAATGCCAAAACTTGTGTCACTGTCCAAATATTTCTGGGCCTAACTGTATATACAGTGTATCACAAAAGTGAGTACACCCCTCACATTTCTGCAGATATTTAAGTATATCTTTTCATGGGACAACACTGACAAAATGACACTTTGAAACAATGAAAAGTAGTCTGTGTGCAGCTTATATAACAGTGTAAATTTATTCTTCCCTCAAAATAACAAAATATACAGCCATTAATGTCTAAACCACCGGCAACAAAAGTGAGTACACCCCTTAGTGAAAGTTCCTGAAGTGTCAATATTTTGTGTGGCCACCATTATTTCCCAGAACTGCCTTAACTCCCCTGGGCAAGGAGTTTACCAGAGCTTCACAGGTTGCCACTGGAATGCTTTTCCACTCCTCCATGACGACATCACGGCGCTGGCGGATATTCGAGACTTTGCGCTCCTCCACCTTCCGCTTGAGGATGCCCCAAAGATGTTCTATTGGGTTTAGGTCTGGAGACATGCTTGGCCAGTCCATCACCTTTACCCTCAGCCTCTTCAATAAAGCAGTGGTCGTCTTAGAGGTGTGTTTGGGGTCATTATCATGCTGGAACACTGCCCTGCGACCCAGTTTCCGGAGGGAGGGGATCATGCTCTGCTTCAGTATTTCACAGTACATATTGGAGTTCATGTGTCCCTCAATGAAATGTAACTCCCCAACACCTGCTGCACTCATGCAGCCCCAGACCATGGCATTCCCACCACCATGCTTGACTGTAGGCATGACACACTTATCTTTGTACTCCTCACCTGATTGCCGCCACACATGCTTGAGACCATCTGAACCAAATAAATTAATCTTGGTCTCATCAGACCATAGGACATGGTTCCAGTAATCCATGTCCTTTGTTGACATGTCTTCAGCAAACTGTTTGCGGGCTTTCTTGTGTAGAGACTTCAGAAGAGGCTTCCTTCTGGGGTGACAGCCATGCAGACCAATTTGATGTAGTGTGCGGCGTATGGTCTGAGCACTGACAGGCTGACCCCCCACCTTTTCAATCTCTGCAGCAATGCTGACAGCACTCCTGCGCCTATCTTTCAAAGACAGCAGTTGGATGTGACGCTGAGCACGTGCACTCAGCTTCTTTGGACGACCAACGCGAGGTCTGTTCTGAGTGGACCCTGCTCTTTTAAAACGCTGGATGATCTTGGCCACTGTGCTGCAGCTCAGTTTCAGGGTGTTGGCAATCTTCTTGTAGCCTTGGCCATCTTCATGTAGCGCAACAATTCGTCTTTTAAGATCCTCAGAGAGTTCTTTGCCATGAGGTGCCATGTTGGAACTTTCAGTGACCAGTATGAGAGAGTGTGAGAGCTGTACTACTAAATTGAACACACCTGCTCCCTATGCACACCTGAGACCTAGTAACACTAACAAATCACATGACATTTTGGAGGGAAAATGACAAGCAGTGCTCAATTTGGACATTTAGGGGTGTAGTCTCTTAGGGGTGTACTCACTTTTGTTGCCGGTGGTTTAGACAATAATGGCTGTATATTGAGTTATTTTGAGGGAAGAATAAATTTACACTGTTATATAAGCTGCACACAGACTACTTTTCATTGCGTCAAAGTGTCATTTTGTCAGTGTTGTCCCATGAAAAGATATACTTAAATATCTGCAGAAATGTGAGGGGTGTACTCACTTTTGTGATACACTGTATATATATATATATATACACACACACACACACATTGTAACACGGAAGCAAATACGTCCTTTCAAACTTTACTGACGGCTCATAGGACGTATTTGCTTCCGTGTTGATACCGATTACCTGTATGTTAATATCAATTGTTAATTATCAGGGGGGTTTTTTTCTTATAAAAATGAGTGAATATGTTATCCCCAAAATAAAAATGTTTAATAAAAGCTGAAGGAATTACATTAGGGTCTGGTGTATATATATACAGAAGCAAATACGTCCTTTCAAACGGCTCACTTACATCTACGGGCCTAGCCAAGCCTTGTTAATCCGCTGTAGGCCGTAGTCTTAAATTGACTAATTTGCTAAAGTTACTATACCATTGTAATTGACAGGAAAGACTCACCTTAATTTCTTTTACGGCTACGTCTACTTGATCCATAATTGTAGGTTTTAGAGAAGTTAGTGTTGATATAACGTACAACCTGACAATATTTGTAAAAAAAAAAATAATAATAATAATAATAATAAATTAAAAAAAAATTGATTCTTTGTTAGTAGAATATAAGTATTGCGGAGACGTTTTAACGTGAGTTATTTTCGTAAACCTATTTCGTGTTTGTCGAATGACAGCAGCTGTGTTATCAGACGAACCTTACCCAAGTCTGGTGTGGGGCGGCAGAGAGGGTACTTTTCAAAGTAAAAGTCAAAGAATACTTCTTAACTTAAAATGGCTTTAAATATTGTCTTTTAACATTTAAACAGCATGAAAGAAAAGTATTTAGTGTTTGATTTTTATCACAAATTTTCATGCCCATTCACATTTTTAGTGTAAAAATTATACTCGTTAACATAAACGCACCACTACGTATAAAGGGTGTGTCCTAAACCTTGGACATAGCTTTAACAAAACATATACGTTACGTGGCTAGCAGGCCATACTTAGATAAACATATATACTGTACATATGTGTGTATATTTGTTTATATAAAATCTTATATAGCGGTTTCTTGACCGATGAATTTAGCGCGAGACAATCCAGGTCTTGTGTTTTGTATCTTTTTCGTAGCGTCCTGTTTCACAAATAAGGTAAGGAATCAATAATCTTATTTGTTGCGTCTGAAATGCTGTTGTATTCGTTTACTTTTCCTATTGTTTCTTAGCTTTATTGTGTATTGGGCTGTGCAGTTTGTTTTGGAGCTCTCTGTGCATAACTTTTAAACACGCATGCAGTAATGCAAAGCAAATATTTGTATTTTCAGTATGTGTTGTCTGTCTTGAGGTTCACGTATCCCACGCTTTTTCAAGGGTAAGTCTGAATCGCAGCTTTAATGTGTATGGTCTATTTACTTTTATTATTTTTTTAATCCGTACTCCGACGTCCGATTTATTTCATATTAATGTAACCTCCTTATACTTAATTCAAGTAGTCATGAATTAACTTGCATTTTCATGGCTCAACTTTGAGGTGGCAGTCGTTCTCAGGAGCTGTCCTACTCTGGGTGACTGGAAGGCTTGGATGGGTGGAGATTAATGGTTTTCCCAGGTAGCCAAATGAAGTTGTGTAGATAAAACTCAATAATCTAACATCACTGCAACAAATAATTACGACCTTGTCTAAATACACTGCCCTTTAATGTATTATTTATCTGTTTTTTTTAGGTCAGCAGCAGTGTCATGGCTTCCCGCAACAGTCCTTTTCTTGGGAAACATTTATGGTGGATCCAAAGCTTTGTCTATCCTGGTATGTTTGTTGTTTTGTAAATGTAATGAAAGTGTAATAAAATTTTGGCCTTGGCTTCTTATCTTTCTACTGATCAGTTTTTATTTGTTGTGGCTAGCCTATCCCATTCTTTTTCGTCTTACAAAGTGTGTCGGAAGTGGTCTTCTTCCTCATCATTAGATTCATTCAAAGAGAGGTATGCATAAACACTGCTAACATTGTTGAAATGGATTTGAAATCTGTACTTAAGGATGCAACATTCATACTAGATTTTGCCATCTTAAACTAATACATTAAGCTTTTGATGCTTTACAGATTTGTAGACTTTTCTAAAACTTAATAATGGTTTTTCATAGTAGAGTGCAGAAACCTGCATAGCCCATAGTTACACTCACTTGTGTTTCCTGTCATCACACCATTATTTACTTTTATATTTATAAACAGTTGCAATTGTAATTATTCAATCCCTCACACCTTTAAAGGTATTATGTAGAATTGACAAGAAGTCTCAACAAACAGTAAAAATATTTATTGATCCATACAAGCAGTTTTGATAATGTAAGCTGACAATTTTAAATTTACCAAATGATTAAGTGTTTGAGGTGTTATTTTGTCCTGTTCTTCCTGCAAACACTTCTTAAGGTGGGTAACTAAAGAAATGAAGACAAAACATAAAAGATCTTGAGTTAATACTGTCTGCAATTAAATAAAAGACGAAGTAAACGTAAAAAAAAAAAAACACTGTTTTTTAAATGAGCATTTTCCATACTATACCAACTTGTTCTGATTACATCTCATGCCACTTAAAAGATGTTTCAGCACCAAGAATACCACATCTTAAGGTGTGCAGCAGTACAGGTTGTCATTGTCAACCTGTTAAAAAAAACATTACAACACCATGACAGACCCTGGCCTTTGGACTTGTTGCTGATAAGTCTGGATGGTCCTTTTCATCTTTTGATCCGGAGCACACAGTATCCATCTCTTCAAAAAGATTTTTTTTTTAAAAAGGTCTGGAATACTAATTTGTTGCGGCCAGTAAGGTGGCATTTGTGAGTGTAACTCCATATTGTTAAGCTTGACAGGTTTGCCAAAGTAATCCCTTTCCCATGTTTTTATATTACCTATTGATGAATAATGGTTTTTGATGCAGTGCTGTCCGAGCTATTGGACGTCACAGTTGTTTAGCTTATGCTTGCGCCCTTGACATTTACACACTGAAGATTCCTTGAAACGTTAAATTATATTATGTACAAGAGAGATATATGCAAATCCCTTCCACCTTTTCTTTGAGGAACATTGTTTTTAAACATCATGCAGTTTCTCACACATTTTTGACAAATCTAAGATCCTCTGTGCACCTTTGCTCAACACATACTCAGCCGTTCATGGACACTGCTTTTGTACCAAATCCTGATTACAATCACCTGTTGACATCACCTGTTTGCAGTCACATTATTGTTTTTGTTTTTTTAACAAAAATACAAAAGAGAAATCTAAATCAAATTTTATTTGTAAGATTATAGTCAGGTCTATCATTAACCAAACAGAAACAACTGAGTAGAAGGCTTAAAACTGGGTGTGGAACAGCCAAACTGCTACAAAGGTGAGGTTGTGAAAGTCAATTTTATGTCACAGGTCATAAACCATGGCATGACTAAGCACAGCAACAAGACACAAGGTAGTTAAACTGCATCAACAAGGTCTCTCCCAGGCAAAGATTGTAAAGCTGACTGGGATTTCAATGTGTGCTTTTCTAGCTCTTTTGAAGAAGCACAAAGAAATGGGCAACATTGAGAACTTTAGACGCATTGGTCGGCCAACAAAGTTGCAACAGATGAAAGACACATCATGCTTACTTCCCTTTGAAATCAGAGGATGTCCTGCAGTCTCAATTAGCTAACAACTGGTGAAAACCAGTGGGACCCAGATGCAGCCATCTACTGTTTGGAGAAGGCAAAAAGCCAAACCTTCAACATGGAAACAAGGCCAAGGGACTCAACTATGCACTAGAACATAGGAACTAGGGTGCAGTAAAATGACAGCTGGTGCGCTGGTGGAGGTTCCTGGTTAGTTTGGGGCAGTATTTAAGCAATCTGAGTTGGGGATTTGGTCAGGATTAATGCTGTCCTTAATACTGAAAAATACAGGCAGATACCTATCCATAATGCAATACCATCATGATATGGCCCCACAGAGCCCTGCTTTCAACATCATTGAGTCTGTCTGGGAGACAGAATATGAGCAAGGCTACATCCACAGAAGATCAGAACTAATCACAAAAGAGGTTAGTTCTCCATGATGTTTAAAACAACCTCCCAAAATCCTTCAAAATCTGTGTGCAAGTGTGTCTAGAAGAATTTGTGCTGTTTTAGGGCAAAGGGTAGTCACACCAAATATTGATCTGATTTAGATTTCTCTTTTGTTCATTCTTTTTGCAGTTGTTAATTGAACTTAATTTTGCCCAAAACTTCCGCAAATTACTGTGTATATATATATATATATATATTTATATATATATATATATACAGTGTATCACAAAAGTGAGTATACCCCTCACATTTCTGCAAATATTTCATTATATCTTTTCATGGGACAACACTATAGACATGAAACTTGGATATAACTTAGAGTAGTCAGTGTACAGCTTGTATAGCAGTGTAGATTTACTGTCTTCTGAAAATAACTCAACACACAGCCATTAATGTCTAAATAGCTGGCAACATAAGTGAGTACACCCCACAGTGAACATGTCCAAATTGTGCCCAAATGTGTCGTTGTCCCTCCCTGGTGTCATGTGTCAAGGTCCCAGGTGTAAATGGGGAGCAGGGCTGTTAAATTTGGTGTTTTGGGTACAATTCTCTCATACTGGCCACTGGATATTCAACATGGCACCTCATGGCAAAGAACTCTCTGAGGATGTGAGAAATAGAATTGTTGCTCTCCACAAAGATGGCCTGGGCTATAAGAAGATTGCTAACACCCTGAAACTGAGCTACAGCATGGTGGCCAAGGTCATACAGCGGTTTTCCAGGACAGGAACAGGCTTCCCCAGGGTCGACCAAAGAAGTTGAGTCCACGTGTTCGGCATCATATCCAGAGGTTGGCTTTAAAAAATAGACACATGAGTGCTGCCAGCATTGCTGCAGAGGTTGAAGACGTGGGAGGTCAGCCTGTCAGTGCTCAGACCATACGCTGCACACTGCATCAACTCGGTCTGCATGGTCGTCAACAGTTTGCTGAAGACAAGCAGTCCAAGAACATGGATTACTGGAATGCCCTGTGGTCTGACGAGACCAAGATAAACTTGTTTGGCTCAGATGGTGTCCAGCATGTGTGGCGGCGCCCTGGTGAGAAGTACCAAGACAACTGTATCTTGCCTACAGTCAAGCATGGTGGTGGTAGCATCATGGTCTTGGGCTGCATGAGTGTTGCTGGCACTGGGGAGCTGCAGTTCATTGAGGGAAACATGAATTCCAACATGTACTGTGACATTCTGAAACAGAGCATGATCCCCTCCCTTCGAAAACTGGGCCTCATGGCAGTTTTCAAACAGGATAACGACCCCAAACACAACCTCCAAGATGACAACTGCCTTGCTGAGGAAGCTGAAGGTAAAGGTGATGGACTAAACCCAATTGAGCACCTGTGGCGCATCCTCAAGTGGAAGGTGGAGGAGTTCAAGGTGTCTAACATCCACCAGCTCCGTGATGTCATCATGGAGGAGTGGAAGAGGATTCCAGTAGCAACCTGTGCAGCTCTGGTGAATTCCATGCCCAGGAGGGTTAAGGCAGTGCTGGATAATAATGGTGGTCACACAAAATATTGACACTTTGGGCACAATTTGGACATGTTCACTGTGGGGTGTACTCACTTATGTTGCCAGCTATTTAGACATTAATGGCTGTGTGTTGAGTTATTTTCAGAAGACAGTAAATCTACACTGCTATACAAGTTGTACACTGACTACTCTAACTTATATCCAAGTTTTATTTCTATAGTGTTGTCCCATGAAAAGATATAATAAAATATTTGCAGAAATGTGAGGGGTGTACTCACTTTTGTGATACACTGTATATATATATATATATATATATATATATCACACACACACACATATACAGGGGTTGGACAAAATAACTGAAACACCTGGTTTTAGACCACAATAATTTATTAGTATGGTGTAGGGCCTCCTTTTGCGGCCAATACAGCGTCAATTCGTCTTGGAAATGACATATACAAGTCCTGCACAGTGGTCAGAGGGATTTTAAGCCATTCTTCTTGCAGGATAGTGGCCAGGTCACAACGTGATGCTGGTGGAGGAAAACGTTTCCTGACTCGCTTCTCCAAAACACCCCAAAGTGGCTCAATAATATTTAGATCTGGTGACTGTGCAGGCCATGGGAGATGTTCAACTTCACTTTCATGTTCATCAAACCAATCTTTCACCAGTCTTGCTGTGTGTATTGGTGCATTGTCATCCTGATACACGTCACCGCCATTGGATGCACATGGTCCTCCAGAATGGTTCGGTAGTCCTTGGCAGTGACGCGCCCATCTAGCACAAGTATTGGGCCAAGGGAATGCCATGATATGGCAGCCCAAACCATCACTGATCCACCCCCATGCTTCACTCTGGGCATGCAACAGTCTGGGTGGTACGCTTCTTTGGGGCTTCTCCACACCGTAACTCTCCCGGATGTGGGGAAAACAGTAAAGGTGGACTCATCAGAGAACAATACATGTTTCACATTGTCCACAGCCCAAGATTTGCGCTCCTTGCACCATTGAAACCGACGTTTGGCATTGGCACGAGTGACCAAAGGTTTGGCTACAGCAGCCCGGCCGTGTATATTGACCCTGTGGAGCTCCCGACGGACAGTTCTGGTGGAAACAGGAGAGTTGAGGTGCACTTTTAATTCTGCCGTGATTTGGGCAGCCGTGGTTTTATGTTTTTTGGATACAATCCGGGTTAGCACCCGAACATCCCTTTCAGACAGCTTCCTCTTGCGCCCACAGTTAATCCTGTTGGATGTGGTTTGTCCTTCTTGGTGGTATGCTGACATTACCCTGGATACCGTGGCTCTTGATACATCACAAAGACTTGCTGTCTTGGTCACAGATGCGCCAGCAAGACGTGCACCAACAATTTGTCCTCTTTTGAACTCTGGTATGTCACCCATAATGTTGTGTGCATTGCAATATTTTGAGCAAAACTGTCCTCTTACCCTGCTAATTGAACCTTCACACTCTGCTCTTACTGGTGCAATGTGCAATTAATGAAGATTGGCCACCAGACTGGTCCAATTTAGCCATGAAACCTCCCACACTAAAATGACAGGTGTTTCAGTTATTTTGTCCAACCCCTGTATATACACATATATGTGTGTGTATGTATATATATACAGTGTATCACAAAAGTGAGTACACCCCTCACATTTCTGCAGATATTTAAGTATATATTTTTATGGGACAACACTGACAAAATGACACTTTGACACAATGAAAAGTAGTCTGTGTGCAGCTTATATAACAGTGTAAATTTTTTCTTCCCTCAAAATAACTCAATATACAGCCATTAATGTCTAAACCACCGGCAACAAAAGTGAGTACACCCCTTAGTGAAAGTTCCTGAAGTGTCAATATTTTGTGTGGCCACCATTATTTCCCAGAACTGCCTTAACTCTCCTGGGCATGGAATTTACCAGAGCTTCACAGGTTGCCACTGGAATGCTTTTCCATGACGACATCACGGAGCTGGCGGATATTCGAGACTTTGCGCTCCTCCACCTTCCGCTTGAGGATGCCCCAAAGATGTTCTATTGGGTTTAGGTCTGGAGACATGCTTGGCCAGTCCATCACCTTTACCCTCAGCCTCTTCAATAAAGCAGTGGTCGTCTTAGAGGTGTGTTTGGGGTCATTATCATGCTGGAACACTGCCCTGCGACCCAGTTTCCGGAGGGAGGGGATCATGCTCTGCTTCAGTATTTCACAGTACATATTGGCGTTCATGTGTCCCTCAATGAAATGTAACTCCCCAACACCTGCTGCACTCATGCAGCCCCAGACCATGTCATTCCCACCACCATGCTTGACTGTAGGCATGACACACTTATCTTTGTACTCCTCACCTGATTGTTGCCACACATGCTTGAGAACATCTGAACCAAACAAATTAATCTTGGTCTCATCAGACCATAGGACATGGTTCCAGTAATCCATGTCCTTTGTTGACATGTCTTCAGCAAACTGTTTGCAGGCTTTCTTGTGTAGAGACTTCAGAAGAGGCTTCCTTCTGGGGTGACAGCCATGCAGACCAATTTGATGTAGTGTGCGGCGTATGGTCTGAGCACTGACAGGCTGACCCCCCACCTTTTCAATCTCTGCAGCAATGCTGACAGCACTCCTGCGCCTATCTTTCAAAGACAGCAGTTGGATGTGACGCTGAGCACGTGCACTCAGCTTCTTTGGACGACCAACACGAGGTCTGTTCTGAGTGGACCCTGCTCTTTTAAAACGCTGGATGATCTTGGCCACTGTGCTGCAGCTCAGTTTCAGGGTGTTGGCAATCTTCTTGTAGCCCTGGTCATCTTCATGTAGCGCAACAATTCGTCTTTTAAGATCCTCAGAGAGTTCTTTGCCATGAGGTGCCATGTTGGAACTTTCAGTGACCAGTATGAGAGAGTGTGAGAGCTGTACTACTAAATTGAACACACCTGCTCCCTATGCACACCTAAGACCTAGTAACACTAACAAATCACATGACATTTTGGAGGGAAAATGACAAGCAGTGCTCAATTTGGACATTTAGGGGTGTAGTCTCTTAGGGGTGTACTCACTTTTGTTGCCGGTGGTTTAGACATTAATGGCTGTATATTGAGTTATTTTGAGGGAAGAATAAATTTACACTGTTATATAAGCTGCACACAGACTACTTTTCATTGTGTCAAAGTGTCATTTTGTCAGTGTTGTCCCATGAAAAGATATACTTAAATATCTGCAGAAATGTGAGGGGTGTACTCACTTTTGTGATACACTGTATATATATATATATATATATACAGTGCCTTGCAAAAGTATTCAGCCCCCTTGAACTTTTCAACCTTTTGCCACATTTCAGGCTTCAAACATAACGATATGAAATTGTAATTTTTTGTGAAGAATCAACAACAAGTGGGACACAATCGTGAAGTAGAACGAAATTTATTGGATATTTTAAACTTTTTTTAGAAATAAAAAACTAAAAAGTGGGGCGTGCAATATTATTCAGCCCCTTTACTTTCAGTGCAGCAAACTCACTCCAGAAGTTCAGTGAGGATCTCTGAATGATCCAATGTTACCTAAATGACTGATGGTGATAAATAGAATCCACCTGTGTGTAATCAAGTCTCCGTATAAATGCACCTGCTCTGTGACAGTCTCAGAGTTCTGTTTAAAGCGCAGAGAGCATCATGAAGACCAAGGAACACACCAGGTAGGTCCGAGATACTGTTGTGGAGAAGTTTAAAGCCGGATTTGGATACAAAAAGATTTCCCAAGCTTTAAACATCTCAAATAGCACTGTGCAAGCGATCATATTGAAATGGAAGGAGTATCAGACCACTGCAAATCTACCAAGACCCGGCCGTCCCTCTAAACTTTCAGCTCAAACAAGGAGAAGACTGATCAGAGATGCAGCCAAGAGGCCCATGATCACTCTGAATGAACTGCAGAGATCTACAGCTGAGGTGGGAGACTCTGTCAGACACAATCAGTCGTACACTGCACAAATCTGGCCTTTATGGAAGAGTGGCAAGAAGAAAGCCATTTCTCAAAGATATCTATAAAAAGTCACCTGGGAGACACACCAAACATGTGGAAGAAGGTGCTCTGGTCAGATGAAACCAAAATCGAACTTTTTGGCCACAATGCAAAACGTTATGTTTGGCGTAAAAGCAACACAGCTCATCACCCTGAACACACCATCCCCACTGTCAAACATGGTGGTGGCAGCATCATGGTTTGGACCTGCTTTTCTTCAGCAGGGACAGGGAAGATGGTTAAAATTGATGGGAAGATGGATGGAGCCAAATACAGGACCATTCTGGAAGAAAACCTGTTGCAGTCTGCAAAAGACCTGAGACTGGGACGGAGATTTATCTTCCAACAAGACAATGATCCAAAACATAAAGCAAAATCTACAATGGAATGGTTCACAAATAAACGTATCCAGGTGTTAGAATGGCCAAGTCAAAGTCCAGACCTGAATCCCATCGAGAATCTGTGGAAAGAGCTGAAAACTGCTGTTCACAAACGCTCTCCATCCAACCTCACTGAGCTCGAGCTGTTTTGCAAGGAAGAATGGGCAAAAATGTCTGTCTCTCGATGTGCAAAACTGATAGAGACATACCCCAAGCGACTTGCAGCTGTAATCGCAGCAAAAGGTGGCGCTACAAAGTATTAACGCAAGGGGGCTGAATAATATTGCACGCCCCACTTTTCAGTTTTTTATTTCTAAAAAAAGTTTAAAATATCCAATAAATTTCGTTCCACTTCACGATTGTGTCCCACTTGTTGTTGATTCTTCACAAAAAATTACAATTTCATATCGTTATGTTTGAAGCCTGAAATGTGGCAAAAGGTTGAAAAGTTCAAGGGGGCTGAATACTTTTGCAAGGCACTGTATATATACAGCGAAGCCTGAAATTATTCATACCCCTGGCAAATTTTGACTTAAAGTTACTTTTATTCAACCAGCAATTGTTTTTTTGACCGGAAATGACACAGGCGTCTCCCAGAACATAATAAGACGATGTACAAGAGGCGTCATTGTGAAAAAATATATTTCTCAGCTTTTATTTACATTTGAACAAAAAGTGGCATGTCCAAAATTATTCATACCCTTCTCAATAATCAATAGAAAAGCCTTTATTGGCTATTACAGCAATCAAACGCTTCCTGTAATTGCTGACCAGCTTTTTGCATGTCTCCACTGGTATGTTTGCCCATTCATCTTTAGCGATGAGCTCCAACTCTTTCAGGTTGGAGGGTCTCCTTGCCATCACCCTGATCTTTAGCTCCCTCCACAGATTCTCAATTGGATTCAAGTCAGGACTCTGGCTGGGCCACTGCAAAACGTTAATGTTTTTGTCCGCTAACCATTTCTTCACCACGTTTGCTGTGTGTTTTGGGTCGTTGTCGTGCTGAAATGTCCACTGGTGCCCAAGGCCAAGTTTCTCTGCAGACTGCCTGATGTTGTTGTTGAGAATCTTGATGTATTGCTCTTTTTTTATGGTGCCGTTTACTGTGATTAGGTTCCCTGGTCCATTGGCTGAAAAACACCCCCAAATCATTAGGTTCCCACCACCATGTTTGACAGTGGGGATAGTGTTCTTAGGGTTGAAGCCTTCTCCTTTTTTATGCCAAATGAAGGATACATCATTGTGGCCAAACAATTAAATTTTTTCAGAATTATTTTTCTTTGTCCAGATCTTTGCAAAGGCCAAGCGGGCTTTTGTGTGCCTTTTCTGGAGAAGTGGCGTCCTCCTTGGTCTGCATCCGTGGAACCCAGCAGTGTGCAGTGTCCGTTGGACTGTCTGCCTTGAGACGTTGCCACCAGCAGAGCCCAGATTCACCAGGATGGCCTTGGTGGTGATCCTTGGATTCTTTTTCACCTCTCTCACTATCCTCCTGGCCAGCACAGGTGTCACTTTTGGCTTCCGACCACGTCCTCTGAGATTTTCCACAGTGCGGAGCGTCTTGTATTTTTTAATAATACTTTGCACTGTAGCCACTGGAACTTGAAAACATTTAGATATGGCCTTATAGCCCTTTCCTGACTTGTGAGCAGCCACAATGTGCAGCCGCAGGTCCTTAGTGAGCTCCTTTGTCTTAGCCATGACTGTCCACAAACCAACTGCAGAGAGCTGCTGTTTTTCACCTGCTGAGTTGATTAAAACAGCTGTTCCCAATGAATCAGGGTAATTAGGATGCTTTAGAACAGCTTGGACTATTTGGAATGGTATAGAACTTATTATGTAAATGTTGTGTGTGTGTGTATATATATATATATATATATTGTAAACTGTAATGAACAAAAATGGAAACTTATTGTGAGGAAAAAGTTAGGATACCCCCACATTTATTACTACTTAAAATGTCTAAAATTAGAATCAGGTGCACCACATCAGCTGCAATGATTAGACCATCGTTAGAGGACATTGGAGTTTTATTTAAACCTCAGAGATTTAAAACAGGCTGTGCATGCAAGAAACCCCTCAAAACACAGCTGAAGAAATTCTCCCGGTCTATGTCAGAGACTGGTAGATGGTTAAAGGAAACGTCTAATTGAGGTTATTTCAGTCAAAGTGGGGAATACCAGCTATTAAGGCATAGGGGGTCCTAGCTTTTTCCACACAATAAATTTCCATTTTTGTTTATTAAATTTTACAACAAGTTTTATTTGTTTAATAATATAAGCTCCATCTCTCAATACTGTTCAAATGAAGCTTAAATGTCCATATGTTTAAATATGTTAAAAAAGACAAAGGTTCTCATGGGGTGTCCTAACTTTTTCACATGACTGTACATACAGTACATATTACATATTAAGTTCTCGCACTCTTATATTTTCATTGGAAACAGTAAGGGCAGGAGGAGTAGTATGTGGTCGTGTCTGAGAGAATGAGAAAAAGCTTATAGTCCGGATTTAACCCCATCAGATTTCCACCTTTTTGGATCGCTCAAAGAAGCTTTAAAGGGAAGCACATTTTCATGTGATGATGATGTGAAAGCAGCGGTGCATCAGTGGCTACGCGCTCAAAAAAATTTTTGCTGATGGCATTGAAAAGTTGGTATGACGCTGGGAAAAATGCATTCGAAGGTGACTGTAGAAAAGTGACGTAATTTGGATTTTAAATTATAAATAAATAGAGGTAAAATAAGTGTGGAAACTTTTTGAATATATATATATATATATATATATATATTATATAATTTTACAACTGTTAATTTAACAACTCCTATTCCGGTTATTTTGTTTCCTATATTTAACAGATTTCATCATGGATAAAGACATTCAGGTATGTTTTAATGACATTTGGTGTCCCTGTTGGGTAAATTTTAAAGCCTGATTGAATGCACACATTGCAAAATACATTTGATTATCAAAATACATTTAGGGTTATTGTAGTAAAAATACAGACATTTATAGTGGAGGGCAGATTAGAGAAGCTACTTTGCTTGTTCTAATTTTTAATGTTAAAATGTTAAAAATAAGCCGCATGTTTAGTCACAGCAAATTTGGGCTTAAAAACAGGGGGAAAAAACAAGAACAAAAAAAAGAATTAAAAACATGCCTTTTTTTATTGCACAAGGTACTATCTTTTTAAACAAAACAAAACCAAGTCACATATTTGCTACATTAGAAAAACATGACATGCATGACTTTCTAACAAATGTTGTTGTTGTTTTTTTTTTAAAGTGTTTTTACTGAAATGTGTAACATGTTCACCTGCCATAAAGAGCGGCAGAGGCGTGCTGGCCTTACAGAACCACTTGTTGCTAATGCATTGTGTTGTGTTGCGTATCACCTGCACAATATATGAAAACATCTATTTGATGTTTTTCTTGGAAAGTTGTGACTTTTCCTTGCTGGAGTGCACCACCATGTAAAAATCCCTCCCGGTTGCATGCAGCAGCAGGTATGGGAGTGGCTGTCCATGTTATTTTTTTTTTTAGTTGTGATATGAAGTTCTCTGCCTTTGTTCTTTTTCCTTCTGAAAATTATCCTACTTTCTTTGCTGGTCGTGTATTGCACTGGGGCGTGTTGCCGAGGCTCCTAGGGAAGGGCACCGGCAACCTGAGCTTTCCAAACACTGAGCTGAGGACAGCATAGGCGAATATTCTTCTGGTTATCAGCCTTGCCGTTCTTGCACTAGACAAACCGCTAGTGTCATATGGTCAACCAGTTCCAGTTTTAATTTGTCACTCTATAGATCTGCGTCTAAGAACTCTGCAGATTTTTTCTAATGTATTCCAGTCGACCACTCCTGTGCTTCTTGATGAAGAATGGTATGTGCCATAGAGTTCGGCCATGAAGACCTTGGCTGTTAAATGATCTTGTTATGTTTGTCACTTTCACATTTGTCCTAGCATTCATCTGGTTATCCTTTAGGTATTTTTGCTCTGATGAGTTGCTAAGGGCTTTGAACAAAATTTTGGGATTTTTCCCCACAGTCAAGCATGTTTGTGTATAAGGACATATCTCCTCTCTCTCATGACAACTCACAAAATGTTTTCATCATGAATGCAACACATCTTGAACACATCACTGGGTGGTGTTTATGGGTGGTTGTTTATCACAACTGAAGCAAATTCATGGCTGTTAATGAGTTCCCAATGGTTTAATCATGTTGTAACCCAACTTCTAAAATACTACATAATTTATTTTTTTATTCTTTTGCACTAACATTCAAATGAGCAGAACTTAATTTAAAGCAAAATATAGCTCTGCAGAAATGTTTAGCTATAAATGCGGTGTGTTCAATTTGTTTACACTTTCTGCTTTGGTTAAGGTAGGCTTTTTTCTATACTTTCTGTTTTAACTTATGCTAGAATCTAGCTGTGTAAGTAACTAAAGCTACTCTTAAGTTAGGCCTCTTGCTGTAGTAATTTGTGTAGTCATGTACTCTGTTGATCAGTTGGTTTCAGGTATATATTGTTAGAACTAGTTGTTGATCCCTTGGTGTCAATTGGGGGCAGGGCTTAACTTAATATAAATTGATTATCTGACTTTAACCTACGTGTTCTTTAATGTGACTGTCTTCTGCATAATCTAATATTTCCTAACAATACAACTTTCAGCAACTTCTGGGTAAGTACTTGAGCAATTTTCCTTTACTTCTCAGTTTCTTTGTCTTTGTCAAACATCACTCCAGCATGTGCTACTCACCTATACCTGGCCTTATGCCATAGGCCTCACAGACATTGCAAGTCAGTAATGCTAGCAATCCCATCTACCCCTAACTGTTACAGCAGTCTTAAACATTGGTGGTAGGTGGGCTCTGGAACTGTCCATCAGCTGTCCAAAAAAACTGACTACATCTTACATCCCTGACTTCCTGGCACTGACTGGGAGATGAATCACTAATGAAAATCAGCTACACCAGCAGCTTTATCCTCTGTCTACTCTGATACACCAAGAGTATCTGGTAGGGGTGGCGGTACAGGTTTGTCTTTTTTTTGAAGATGGGACTCTTCTAAGTCTTCTTGGAGCCCTCCCTTCTGACAAGCTCAAATCTTCTTGTCTTTTTCCTCTTATTTCATCCTTTGACCTCCTCCTAACAGCCCTCTGACACAAAAAAGAGGACCAAACATCTTCTGGACATGGTCTTCAGCCAACCATCCACATCTTTTGACCTCACTGACCATCACTTTGTGTCCTTCACCCTTCATCTCCCAGCCCTTTTTGTGCCAACCCCACATATGTTCTTTCTACTTCACTCCCTATCTCCATCTTCTCTGATCTTAACATCATAACTTCCTTGCCTAACCCTGGCTGTCTAAAATCAGCTATCCTTTTTCTCATAAAGAATGACCTCCACAATCAGTATCAGTCTGGCTGCAGCATGCTCCACTGAAATAGCTCTTGTGGCTGTTTTGAGAAGCTTTATGCAGCAAAAACAGCCAAACTGTCATCAGTCCTCATCTCTCTTGACCTAACTGCAGCCTTTGACACAGTTAATCATAAAATTCTCTTGTCCACTCTCTCCAACCTTAGAATAACTGGTCCAGCAGTCCTACCTGAAAGGGCATTCCTACCAGGTGTCATGGAGGGGGACTAAATCCCCTTGTCCAATTACTTGTCCAATTACTCAGGGTTGGACTACTACTACTCTTACCTGGCAGGTGCTCCCATGTCCACTAATAAACCCCTGCAACTCATTGTGTGTGTGTGTGTGTGTGTGTGTGTGTGTGTGTGTGTGTGTATACAGTGAATCCTTGACTTATGAATTTAATTGGTTCTGAAGGTCTGTTCTTAAGTCAAAATGTTTGTTAGTTAAACCTATTTTTCCCATAAGAAATCATGTAAATAGAATTAATCCATGCCAGACCTCTCAAACCACCCTCTTACCTAACCTTTCTAATGTCTTAAATGGTCTTTTTTGTTATATCCAAGTATATTTGCCCTTAAATCTTAAATTATAGAATAGACATTCCTGTAATAAACAATAATAAACAACAATACACAGTAGTACTGTACTGTACATAAACACACATATTTCAGTACAGTACGTGTGCTGTACCATACACCATAATACATTGTATCTACCAGAAAATCAATAACTCTCATATTTCTCTATTATTTCCTTCTTTATTTCAATAGCGTTTTTCAGAGAGAGAGAGAGATGGTAGGACTCAACTTGTTCGTGATGTCACGTGTTTCACGAATTTCGGTTCGAAATTTGTTTATACATTAAGTTGAAAAAGATCGTTCATAACCCAAAATGTTTGTATGGTAAACCGTTCGTAATATATATATATATATACACACAGTGGACCCTTGACTTGGAAAGGGCTGTTCCTAAGTCAAAATGTTTCTTAGTTAAACCTATTTTTCTTATGACATCATGTAAATAGAATTAATCCGTGCCAGACCTCCCAAACCACCCCCTTACATAACGTTTATAATGTCTTAAAAGGTCTTTTTTGTTATACAGTGTGGAAAATAAGTATTTGATCCCCTGCTGATTTTGTAAGTTTACCCCCCTTACAAAGACTTGAACAGTCTATAATTTTTTATGAAAGGTTTATTTTAACAGAGAGAGACAGAATATCAACAAAAAAATCCAGAAAAAAACATTAAATAAAAGTTATGAATTAATTTGTATTTAATTAAGGGAAATAAGTATTTGATCCCCTACCAACCAGCAAGAATTCTGACCCCCACAGACCGGTTATGTGCACAAAAGGCACACAAATTAGTCCTGTCCCTGTATAAAAGACTCCTGTCACAGAATCAGTTTCTTCCGTTCAAATCTCTCGACCACCATGGGCAAGACCAAAGAGCTATCAAAGGACGTCAGGGACAAGATTGTAGACCTGCACAAGGCTGGAATGGGCTACAAGACCATCAGCAAGAAGCTTGGTGAGAAACAGACCACTGTTGGCATGATAATTCGAAAATGGAAGAAATACAAGATCACAGTCAATCACCCTCACTCTGGAGCTCCATGCAAGATCGCACCTCGTGGGGTATGAATGATTCTGAGAAAGGCACAGTCACCAAGAAAACCATTAGTAACACACTTCGCCGTAATGGATGGAGATCCTGCAGTGCCCGCAAAGTCCCTTTGCTCAAGAAGGCTCATGTACAGGCCCGTCTGAAGTTTGCCAATGAACACCTGAATGATTCAGAGAAAGCTTGGGAGAATGTGATATGGTCAGATGAGACCAAAATTGAGCTCTTTGGCATCAACTCCACTCGCCGTGTTTGGAAGCAGAGAAATGCCCAATGGGGATGGTGTTCTTGGGGTCATATCCAGCATTTCTCTGCTCCCAGCTCCCTTGAGATCATTGACAAGCTCCTCCCGTGTAATTCTGGGCTGACCTCACCTTTCTCAGAATCATTCTTACCCCACGAGGTGAGATCTTGCATGGAGCTCCAGAGCGAGGGCGATCGACTGTGATCTTGTATTTCTTCCATTTTTGAATTATCATGCCAACAGTGGTCTCTTTCTCACCAAGCTTCTTGCTGATGGTCTTGTAGCCCATTCCAGCCTTGTGCAGGTCTACAATCTTGCCCATGGTGGTCGAGAGATTTGAACGGAAGAAACTGATCCTGTGACAGGAGTCTTTTATACAGGGACAGGACTAATTTGTGTGCCTTTTGTGCACATAACCGGTCTGTGGGGGTCAGAATTCTTGCTGGTTGGTAGGGGATCAAATACTTATTTCCCTTAATTAAATACAAATTAATTTATAACTTTTATTTAATGTTTTTTTCTGAATTTTTTTGTTGTTATTCTGTCTCTCTCTGTTAAAATAAACCTTCCATAAAAATTATAGACTGTTCAAGTCTTTGTAAGGGGGTAAACTTACAAAATCAGCAGGGGATCAAATACTTATTTTCCACACTGTAAATACAAGTATATTTTCACCTTAAATCTTAAATTACAGAATAGACATTACTGTAATAAACAATACTAAACAACAACACACTAGTAGTACTGTACTGTACATAAAAAACACGTTACTTTTCAGTACAGTACGAGTGCTGTACCATACACCATAATACATTTCCTTCTTTTTATATAAAATGTATCTACCAGAAACAACAATAACTCTCATATTTCTCTATTATTTCCTTCTTTATTTCAATAACGTTGTATTTTGTAGGTGTAATTGCACGAAAGAAAGAATAGTTTACTGAGCTGTTTTCCTTCTTCTCTCTCATACATAGTGACAGCTACTGGCAGGAGTAATTATACGCACGTCCTGATATTGCAAAGTGAAATGTGGCGAGGGGAGGTGCTTCGATCGAAACAAACTAGCCGCTGCAATGACATCACCACATTTGCCGGGGCTAGCTAATTCGAGCTAGGTAATGGGTATGCAAGCTAAAAGGGATCCGGCAAACTGTTACTTTTAGTATTTAAAAGAATGTTGGAAATCATTGTTCCAAGCAAAATAGAAAAAAGCTATGAGAGAGATTAGCCAAGCCATGGCTACTGTGTAAGCAAAAAAAATAAAAAACGCTACTACTACATGTTAAGCATGTATTATAACAAGGAACTTCTAAAAGAAATATCTTACCTTCTGCAGGGGATTCAGTGCTTTTCACTGGTTGAGGTTAAAAAATTAGAAAAAACATTAGAAAAAAAGGAGAAAACAGAGAAAGGCCCAGCAAATGTGGTGATGTCATAGCAGCGGCTAGTTTGTGATTGGTTGAACGGTTTCGATTGAAGCACCTCCCCTGTTGACCCAGGGCCACATCTCACTCTGCAGTATCAGGTTGTGTGTAATTGCACAACCCAACAAATAGTCATTTTCTCACCACTGCACTTTCTTTGCAGCTTCTTTGGAGACATTTTAATATTGAATTTTACAAAATATAAAGAAAACACCGGAAAAACACTGTCGCTGTCCGAATGTTCGCTCACTGTATATATATATGTATATATATAGAGAGAGAGACGGTTGAAGTCAACTTGTTCGTGATGTCACATGTTTTGCGAATTTCGGTTCATAATCCAAAATTTGTTCGAACATTAAGTTGAAAAAGATCGTTTGTAACCCGAAATGTTTGTATGGTAAACCGTTTGTGATGTATGTATATATATATATATATATATAATGACATGGATGCATAGTTATTCTGTTACAAACGTGTGTGTGTGTGTATATATATGTAGACATTATGTGTATTATGTATGTATGTGTATAATATACATGTTGGAACATGTAGCCAGCAAATTTAGAATGTTTATATATAATATACATGTTGGAACATGTAGCCAGCAAATTTAGAATGTTTATATATACAGTGTATCACAAAAGTGAGTACACCCCTCACATTTCTGCAAATATTTCATTATATCTTTTCATGGGACAACACTATAGACATGAAACTTGGATATAACTTAGAGTAGTCAGTGTACAACTTGTATAGCAGTGTAGATTTACTGTCTTCTGAAAATAACTCAACACACAGCCATTAATGTCTAAATGGCTGGCAACATAAGTGAGTACACCCCACAGTGAACATGTCCAAATTGTGCCCAAAGTGTCAATATTTTGTGTGACCACCATTATTATCCAGCACTGCCTTAACCCTCCTGGGCATGGAATTCACCAGAGCTGCACAGGTTGCTACTGGAATCCTCTTCCACTCCTCCATGATGACATCACGGAGCTGGTGGATGTTAGACACCTTGAACTCCTCCACCTTCCACTTGAGGATGCGCCACAGGTGCTCAATTGGGTTTAGTCCATCACCTTTACCTTCAGCTTCCTCAGCAAGGCAGTTGTCATCTTGGAGGTTGTGTTTGGGGTCGTTATCCTGTTGGAAAACTGCCATGAGGCCCAGTTTTCGAAGGGAGGGGATCATGCTCTGTTTCAGAATGTCACAGTACATGTTGAAATTCATGTTTCCCTCAATGAACTGCAGCTCCCCAGTGCCAGCAACACTCATGCAGCCCAAGACCATGATGCTACCACCACCATGCTTGACTGTAGGCAAGATACAGTTGTCTTGGTACTTCTCACCAGGGCGCCGCCACACATGCTGGACACCATCTGAGCCAAACAAGTTTATCTTGGTCTCGTCAGACCACAGGGCATTCCAGTAATCCATGTTCTTGGACTGCTTGTTTTCAGCAAACTGTTTGCTGGCTTTCTTGTGCG
Source organism: Trichomycterus rosablanca (assembly GCF_030014385.1). Classification (NCBI taxonomy): domain Eukaryota; kingdom Metazoa; phylum Chordata; class Actinopteri; order Siluriformes; family Trichomycteridae; genus Trichomycterus; species Trichomycterus rosablanca. Next base: position 22,133,356 of record NC_085990.1, on the reverse strand, counting down.
TCAGCTTCCTTCTGGGATGACGACCATGCAGACCGAGTTGATGCAGTGTGCGGCGTATGGTCTGAGCACTGACAGGCTGACCTCCCACGTCTTCAACCTCTGCAGCAATGCTGGCAGCACTCATGTGTCTATTTTTTAAAGCCAACCTCTGGATATGACGCCGAACACGTGGACTCAACTTCTTTGGTCGACCCTGGCGAAGCCTGTTCCGAGTGGAACCTGTCCTGGAAAACCGCTGTATGACCTTGGCCACCATGCTGTAGCTCAGTTTCAGGGTGTTAGCAATCTTCTTATAGCCCAGGCCATCTTTGTGGAGAGCAACAATTCTATTTCTCACATCCTCAGAGAGTTCTTTGCCATGAGGTGCCATGTTGAATATCCAGTGGCCAGTATGAGAGAATTGTACCCAAAACACCAAATTTAACAGCCCTGCTCCCCATTTACACCTGGGACCTTGACACCTGACACCAGGGAGGGACAACGACACATTTGGGCACAATTTGGACATGTTCACTGTGGGGTGTACTCACTTATGTTGCCAGCTATTTAGACATTAATGGCTGTGTGTTGAGTTATTTTCAGAAGACAGTTAATCTACACTGCTATACAAGCTGTACACTGACTACTCTAAGTTATATCCAAGTTTCATGTCTATAGTGTTGTCCCATGAAAAGATATAATGAAATATTTGCAGAAATGTGAGGGGTGTACTCATTTTTGTGATACACTGTATATATATATATATACAGTGCCTTGCAAAAGTATTCAGCCCCCTTGAACTTTTCAACCTTTTGCCACATTTCAGGCTTCAAACATAACGATATGAAATTGTAATTTTTTGTGAAGAATCAACAACAAGTGGGACACAATCGTGAAGTGGAACGAAATGTATTGGATATTTTAAACTTTTTTTAGAAATAAAAAACTGAAAAGTGGGGCGTGCAATATTATTCAGCCCCCTTGCGTTAATACTTTGTAGCGCCACCTTTTGCTGCGATTACAGCTGCAAGTCGCTTGGGGTATGTCTCTATCAGTTTTGCACATCGAGAGACAGACATTTTTGCCCATTCTTCCTTGCAAAACAGCTCGAGCTCAGTGAGGTTGGATGGAGAGCGTTTGTGAACAGCAGTTTTCAGCTCTTTCCACAGATTCTCAATGGGATTCAGGTCTGGACTTTGACTTGGCCATTCTAACACCTGGATACGTTTATTTGTGAACCATTCCATTGTAGATTTTGCTTTATGTTTTGGATCATTGTCTTGTTGGAAGATAAATCTCCGTCCCAGTCTCAGGTCTTTTGCAGACTGCAACAGGTTTTCTTCCAGAATGGTCCTGTATTTGGCTCCATCCATCTTCCCATCAATTTTAACCATCTTCCCTGTCCCTGCTGAAGAAAAGCAGGCCCAAACCATGATGCTGCCACCACCATGTTTGACAGTGGGGATGGTGTGTTCAGGGTGATGAGCTGTGTTGCTTTTACGCCAAACATAACGTTTTGCATTGTGGCCAAAAAGTTCGATTTTGCTTTCATCTGACCAGAGCACCTTCTTCCACATGTTTGGTGTGTCTCCCAGGTGACTTTTTATAGATATCTTTGAGAAATGGCTTTCTTCTTGCCACTCTTCCATAAAGGCCAGATTTGTGCAGTGTATGACTGATTGTGTCCTATGGACAGAGTCTCCCACCTCAGCTGTAGATCTCTGCAGTTCATTCAGAGTGATCATGGGCCTCTTGGCTGCATCTCTGATCAGTCTTCTCCTTGTTTGAGCTGAAAGTTTAGAGGGACGGCCGGGTCTTGGTAGATTTGCAGTGGTCTGATACTCCTTCCATTTCAATATGATCGCTTGCACAGTGCTCCTTGAGATGTTTAAAGCTTGGGAAATCTTTTTGTATCCAAATCCGGCTTTAAACTTCTCCACAACAGTATCTCGGACCTGCCTGGTGTGTTCCTTGGTCTTCATGATGCTCTCTGCGCTTTAAACAGAACTCTGAGACTGTCACAGAGCAGGTGCATTTATACGGAGACTTGATTACACACAGGTGGATTCTATTTATCACCATCAGTCATTTAGGTCAACATTGGATCATTCAGAGATCCTCACTGAACTTCTGGAGTGAGTTTGCTGCACTGAAAGTAAAGGGGCTGAATAATATTGCACGCCCCACTTTTTAGTTTTTTATTTCTAAAAAAAGTTTAAAATATCCAATAAATTTCGTTCTACTTCACGATTGTGTCCCACTTGTTGTTGATTCTTCACAAAAAATTACAATTTCATATCGTTATGTTTGAAGCCTGAAATGTGGCAAAAGGTTGAAAAGTTCAAGGGGGCTGAATACTTTTGCAAGGCACTGTATATACAGTGTATCACAAAAGTGAGTACACCCCTCACATTTCTGCAGATATTTAAGTATATCTTTTCATGGGACAACACTGACAAAATGACACTTTGACACAATGAAAAGTAGTCTGTGTGCAGCTTATATAACAGTGTAAATTTATTCTTCCCTCAAAATAACTCAATATACAGCCATTAATGTCTAAACCACCGGCAACAAAAGTGAGTACACCCCTAAGAGACTACACCCCTAAATGTCCAAATTGAGCACTGCTTGTCATTTTCCCTCCAAAATGTCATGTGATTTGTTAGTGTTACTAGGTCTCAGGTGTGCATAGGGAGCAGGTGTGTTCAATTTAGTAGTACAGCTCTCACACTCTCTCATACTGGTCACTGAAAGTTCCAACATGACACCTCATGGCAAAGAACTCTCTGATGATCTTAAAAGACGAATTGTTGCGCTACATGAAGATGGCCAAGGCTACAAGAAGATTGCCAACACCCTGAAACTGAGCTGCAGCACAGTGGCCAAGATCATCCAGCGTTTTAAAAGAGCAGGGTCCACTCAGAACAGACCTCGCGTTGGTCGTCTAAAGAAGCCGAGTGCACATGCTCAGCGTCACATCCAACTGCTGTCTTTGAAAGATAGACGCAGGAGTGCTGTCAGCATTGCTGCAGAGATTGAAAAGGTGGGGGGTCAGCCTGTCAGTGCTCAGACCATACGCCGCACACTACATCAAATTGGTCTGCATGGCTGTCACCCCAGAAGGAAGCCTCTTCTGAAGTCTCTACACAAGAAAGCCCGCAAACAGTTTGCTGAAGACATGTCAACAAAGGACATGGATTACTGGAACCATGTCCTATGGTCTGATGAGACCAAGATTAATTTGTTTGGTTCAGATGGTCTCAAGCATGTGTGGCGGCAATCAGGTGAGGAGTACAAAGATAAGTGTGTCATGCCTACAGTCAAGCATGGTGGTGGGAATGCCATGGTCTGGGGCTGCATGAGTGCAGCAGGTGTTGGGGAGTTACATTTCATTGAGGGACACATGAACTCCAATATGTACTGTGAAATACTGAAGCAGAGCATGATCCCCTCCCTCCGGAAACTGGGTCGCAGGGCAGTGTTCCAGCATGATAATGACCCCAAACACACCTCTAAGACGACCACTGCTTTATTGAAGAGGCTGAGGGTAAAGGTGATGGACTGGCCAAGCATGTCTCCAGACCTAAACCCAATAGAACATCTTTGTGGCATCCTCAAGCGGAAGGTGGAGGAGCGCAAAGTCTCGAATATCCGCCAGCTCCGTGATGTCGTCATGGAGGAGTGGAAAAGCATTCCAGTGGCAACCTGTGAAGCTCTGGTAAACTCCATGCCCAGGAGAGTTAAGGCAGTTCTGGGAAATAATGGTGGCCACACAAAATATTGACACTTCAGGAACTTTCACTAAGGGGTGTACTCACTTTTGTTGCCGGTGGTTTAGACATTAATGGCTGTATATTGAGTTATTTTGAGGGAAGAATAAATTTACACTGTTATATAAGCTGCACACAGACTACTTTTCATTGTGTCAAAGTGTCATTTTGTCAGTGTTGTCCCATGAAAAGATATACTTAAATATCTGCAGAAATGTGAGGGGTGTACTCACTTTTGTGATACACTGTATATATATATATATATATATATATATATATAATTTTTTTTTTTTTTTTCTAGTAAAAGTTTGATGCTGATGTCAGCTATTACCCTTGTACTGCAAAATCCTCAGGTAAAATACATTTACTTCTGCACCAGTCTAACTTTTTGCATTGCAATTTTTTAAGTTTAGTGTGATTAGACAATCAGGTAAAAAAACATCAGGTTAATTAGAAAAATAAACCAGTATTTTCATATTTTAATTAATTAAATTAAAGCAATAAGCCACGAGAGGCCGTGCATTACTGTGATTTTAGCACGGGGATGACGTTTTTGGCACGACGCGAAGCGGAGTGCCTAAAACTTCTTTCCCCGTGCTAAAATCTTAACAGTAATGCACGGTCTCGAGTGGCTTATTGCTTTTATAAAACGGCGGTCAACATAAAATATAATAAATACAACAATGTTTAATTCATAAATGTATTTATTGTGTATAAACTTACAATAAAGCATTCTTCCGCGACGCAAAATAGTTCGATTAACAGTGTTGCTAGGCAACATGAGGGCGAAAATAACATAAATTTTTTCTATTCAGTGGCGTATTAATATGGAATGATGTGAGGTGGTCATAGGTGTGAGTTTATCGGGGATTTTACAACGGCTTCGAACGCGGCTCAGCCAATAAGATTTTAGGACCGGAACTATCCGTTTTATAATAAAATTTCTAGAACCCTATTTCAAAACTCTTCTATGGAGAGTCACTTTAACCTACTCTCTTTTGCATTAAAGTGATTAAAACACTATTGGGTGCTACAATTTAAAAAGTTATTATATTCTTCCCTTTCTGATTATGCCTATACAGTGGATTTTGTAATGTAAAAACATAGACCAAGATGATTTCCTTTAATCTTTACTATTCAATTGAAAAACACACTTCAATCTTTTTTCTTTGGGGAATAGGGGTGTTAAAATAAAAGTGTTACAATAATGTGGTTGCATAAGTATGCACATTCCTAAACTAATGCTTTGTTGAAGCACCTTCTGGTTTTAATGACATCATTCAATATTTATGTAGGAGTCTGTCAGCATGGGAAACCTAGTCGTAGGGGGATGATGTATCAGTGCATTCTTAGTGCTTACCCAATCCAGAGTATATAGGGAGGGTTGCATTAGTAGGGTACTGGTGGAAACTATGATACTGTTGGGCCAAGGAAGAGAAGAAGGGTAAAGAATGTTTTACAGCCGCTTAGGTGGCGCAGCCGTAAAACACGCTAGCACACCAGAGCTGGGATTACGACCTCTGCTATCTGGTTGATGGCGTCTGCATAGAATCGGGGAATAATGCTGATCAGGGTGTGACACTCTGTGCTCAAAGCTGATCGGCATATGAACTCGCCTCGTGCAGGTGAAAAGTTGCAGTCGGCTACTGCGCTCATGTCAGAGGTGGCGTGTGACAGTCTCGCTCTCCTCAATCGTGGCGGGGGTCAGCTCCAGTGGCGAGAAAGCATAACGCAATTTGGTTAGCTAAAATCGGAAGAAAAAAAGGGGAAAAAATAATTTTATGTATTACAGCAGAAAGAGAGGGGGTAAGTGTAAGAAGGTGAAGATCAGTTTAGGAACATTGATCATGGGCACTATGACTGGTAAAGGAAGAGTGCTAGATGACATACAGTGTGTACAAGAGACCAAATGCAAGGGTAGTAAAGCTAGCAACATTAGAGGTGGCTTTGTACCATGTACCATGGCTCTGTACAATGGTGTTGATGGGAGGAGAAATTAGGTAGGGTAATCTTGAAAGAAGAGTGCATCAGGAATGTAGTGCAGGTGAAAAAGTCTCTGATAGAGTGATGAGTGTAGAGGTCAAAATGAATGGAGTGCTAATACATGCCATATAGTTTTCTTATTTTTGTTGTCCTCTAAATAATGTCAGTTTGTCAATTTTCAAATCAATTAAACAGATTATAGGACATGTTAAAAGTAAAAAATTGACATTATCTTGGTCTGATTTTTTTAGATCACAAAAACCTGCCATTTTAGCTGGGTGTACTGTATTTCAATTGTTTAGGAGTTAGTATGCAATACTCTGCATTGTGGCATGATAATGTTACACTATTCTGATAAATATGGCCAAAATGAGAGTCCTCGTTGCACAGGACTGATACAGATCAAGCCCACTTGTTAACAAGCGAATAAATACAACCACCTTTTATTTGGTTATTTGAGATTTTGAAGTTCCCTATAAATCCCTATTCCCTATAATTTGTACTGTATGATAATGATAAAAGGGATGGTCTGTTCTTGGGGGGAATACAATTATGATAAAAGTATTAATATTATATCTCCTGTGAAACCTGCCCTCTCTTTACTTTTTAGTTTGGGCCAGATGGCTATATTTGGGCTGTCATTCACTTTTGCTGTGTTGGTGAGTATTTATTATGATGTAATATTTTACATATTAAACTCCCCCCTTTTTTTAGAACAAATACATCCATTAGGCATAACATTATGACCACCTTCCCAATATTGTGTTGGTCCCCCTTTTGCTGCCAAAACAGCCTTTACCCATCGAGGCATGGATTCCACTAGACCCCTGAAGGTGTGATGTGGTATCTGGCACAAAGATGTTAGCAGCAGATCCTTTAACTCCTATAAGTTGCGAGGTGGGGCCTCCATGGATCGGACTTGTTTGTCCAGCACATCCCACAGATGCTTGATTGGATTGAGATCTGGGGAATATGGCCAAGTCAACACCTCAAACTAATTCCTGAACCATTTTGCTTTGTGGCACGGCACATTATCCTGCTGAAAGAGGCCATAGCAATCAGGGAATACTATTTCCATAAGAGGGTGTACATGGTCTGCAACAATGCTTAGGTCGGTGGTACGTGTCAAAGTAACATCTACATGGATGGCAGGACCCAAGGTTTCCCAGCAGAACATTGCCCAAAGCATCACACTGCCTCCGCCAGCTTGCCTTTTTCCCATAGTGCATCCTGGTGCCATGTGTTCCCCAGGTAAGCGACGCACACACATAATGTTATGCCTGGTCGGTGTACATACTCCTGGTGTTTTCTGTCTGTACAGATATATACTCCTAGTGTTTGTGCTAAGAAGTTTTATTTTGGTATTTGTTTTTTTGGTGATTTGATTTTTGGTGATTGTAGTGAGGCAGTGTTCTGACCTTGAGACCAATTGAACCAACCTTATCATTGTGTGTGCGTGCCAGTATAAACATATGCCATTTTTAGGCAGGTTGTGCAGATGCTTTAAATTTTTTTATTTCAAGTGAAAATGGGCATTTTAACTGTTTTGTTGCTGAATCCATTTAAAAATGTGGGGTGACCTGAAGAGGGCTGTGCACATGAGATACCCTCGCAATCTGACAGATTTGGAGCACTGTTGCAAAGCAAAAGGTGGTTTAACAAAGTACTAGCTTAATGGTGTGCATATTTATGCAACCACATTATTGTAAGTTTTTCAAATGAAATGTATAGTATAATTGTATATTATATGTAACTGGGAAGGATGCGCCTCGCTAAAGAAAGAGTGAGGAGAATCCAGACACTCCTAGCAGAAAAGAAATTCAAAGCCATAATTAAATATCTTAAGTCAAGGATGAATAATACTGTCTGATTAATTACAAATTAAAATGGTGGTAATTTGGAAAGTAAAATGGCTAATGCATAAATAAAAAGAAAAGTAACAAAGGGAATAACGATACAAAACAGGGGATAGCACGGAGATTGCATAGAGATGAATGCCACTATTTTGTGACAGGCTTACAGTCCCATGCTTTCAACGCACTCAAATCGAACTCTTGCAGGAAAGGAGAACTTTTTTGCACCTCCCTGTTCAGCCCTGGGTGAGCCCCATGACCACTCGCACTTCCTTTGTGCCACTGTGGTACGTTTACTGGGCAAGTCCTCCTGAAACTGGGACATTGCACCACTGCTTGGGTCATTACGCTATTCTAAGACAAGCGTGGTGCGAGGCCCAAGCCACCAAAACTGAATGGAAAATAAACTGAATGTTAACATCAACAGTCAAAGAAAACCTGAGCGAACATTGTGGTCCGGCTTCATGGTTTCAAGAGAAAGGTATGTCAGCTCACACTGTGACTCCATGTTCAGTTCGCCAGTCTAAATAGTTCGCACACAAAGGCACATCTCTGAATATGCATTCTGCATCCACCTTGTTACATTATAGGTCACATGAAAGGTGGAAAACGTTCTGAAATGATTAATCTTGGTCTCATTTTTTACATCACAAAAAACTGGCATTTTAACAAGGGTGTGTTGACTTATTTATATCCACTGTATAGTACTCTAGTTAGATTTAACTCATAAGAACTTCTAGGGGTGTCAATAATTGTGGTGCCCATAGGTTAAAAAAAAACATATTAAGATTGTTTTCTTTTAATTTTACTCTTGTTAAATAATGTCCTAACCTTTAAGTGGCCACATATGGGGACATTACATTTTGGCTTATTATGCTTTATACCTCATTCTGCCTAACCTAGACAAAAGTTTCTACTAATGGGGCTAACAAGTCTGCCATCTAGTGGAGCAAAAGTACAAGACAATAAATAAGGTAAAAACAAAATGAAACTGCGTAAAAAAAAAAAAAAAAATCAAAGCTCGGCTCACAAGAGGCTAATATTTTAATTAGAAGTGTAACGAGGGGGGTTCGTGAACTGGTACCACCAAGACAAACCCGCCGAGGAAAAACAGAAAAAATAAATCAAAAATAAATTCTAACTATAACTAATAGAAGGGGAAAGCCCTAGGTGGGACCTACAACCGTGGTCCACCAATCAGCTGACCCCTCATGAGACCCCTCATGCTTATTTCCCAAATCTAAACTGAAAAGAGAAAGAAAAACAGGGAAATAATAGTTTAAGCAAGGAATCAACTTGTAAGTCTAATACAGCCGATGAATCGTTTCGCGAGGGGATTAACTTCAGTACGAGCATCGGCTTCCAACACAGAAGCAACGGACTGCTGTGAAGCGGTACTTTACTTTAAGTAAATTAATGCAAAGAGTACTCTTTCTTAACAAACTTACCGACTGAGGTTGACTCAGTACAGTGCAATGTGTGGGGTTTGCTTGAATAGGTTCACTCGCAGGTGCTACAAATTAGTGCTAACCAGCGCTGTGGCTGTTAGGACTTTTTCGACTCCAGAGGCTGTGGTGGTCCTGAGGATATTTCGGGCGATCTGCCAGACTCTCTTGCAGCACTGGACAAAGTGCGGCGCTGAGGGGACCCCAACATCTGGCTCCTGCTCTTGGAACAAGGGAGGCTTGTACTCAAATTCGCACTCAAAAGGGCACATCCCAGTGGAGGAGTGCCATAATGTATTATGAGCAACCTCTGCCCAGAGCAGGTGGCTCAACCAAGATGTAGGGTTGTTCAGTGCTAGACATCGGAGTGTATACTTTCAAGGTCTTGGTTTATCCACTCCACTTGTCCGTTAGATTGGGGATGAAAACCTGAGGACAGGCTGGCCGAGGCACCAAGGAGTCGACGGAAGGCCTTCCAAAACTGGCTAGTGAATTGAGGACCCCAGTCTTCTGACTCCAAGTCACTTCAGAATTATCTCTGCGGTCCCTTTGGCCGAGGGGAGTTTAGGCAGAGCGATAAACTTGCAAGCCTTTGAGAACCTGTCCACAATGACTAGGATGAAAGTGTTACACTAAAAGGGGGGCAACCCAGTCAAAAAGTCAAGGGATAGATGGGAACAGGGACGGGATAGGAAGACCCACGGAGCGAGTCCTGGGCTGTTAATTATGGGCACAGACGTTGCCTGCCCCAACATACTCTCGTATGTCTGGGACAAAAAAAATTTACCTGAAGGGCCATTCTCAGGATCTGGCTCCTGCTGCTGAGCCTCCCATATGGCCTCATCGATCCCCCATCGAAGAGGGGCTAAGATACGGGATTCTGGGATGATAGGCTCGCTTGAGGGGAACAGGGCTGGAGACTCCAGATAAAGCGTCCAGTTTGGTATTCTTAGAACCGGGTCGATATGAAAGGGCAACTAAAACGGACAAAAAACAAGGCCCATCTGGCCTGACAGAGATTAAGGCCAGATTCTAATGGTCTGTCCACACCAAGAAGGGGTGTTTAGTGCCCTAGCCAGTGTCTCCATTCCTCTCTTAAAGCAAGCTTAACAGCTAACAGTTCTCGGTTACCAACATCATAATTTCACTCAGAAGGAGTTAACCTCTGAGAGAAATAAGCACAGGGATGCAGGGTATTATTTGGACCCACACGTTGGGAGAAAACTGCCCCGAACCCTACATCAGAGGTATCAACCTTTACGATGCAAGGGACCTCGAGGTCAGGTACTTTTAAAACTGTGGCAAAGACGAGACATTTGTTTATTTCATCGAAGACCTCCTGGGCCTTAGGCGTCCACCAAAATTTACCAGCCGTCTTTTTTGTTAGGGCTGTTAGGGGTGCCGCCTTAGTACTGCAATTTCGAATGAAATGCCTAAAGAAACTGGTGAAACCCAGGAAGCTTTGAACCAGCTTAAGTGAGGTGGGGCGAGGCCATTTGGTGATGGCCTCAGTTCTGACTGGATCCATTTGTAAGCTGCCTCTGGAGACTACGAAGCCGAGAAACAGAGGTGGTGTGAAACTCTGACTTCTCCAGCTTACCGTATAGGTGGTTACTCGGAAGCAGCTGCAAGACACACCTCACATGAGCTACATGTTCGTTTTGAGTCCAACTATAAATCAGAATATCGTCAAGATAGATGAACACATAGTGCACCTTGTTAATGAATCGCTGAAAGACAGCGAGAGCATTCATAAGCCCAAAGGGCATTCATAGTGACCAGAGGGCATAATAAAGGCTGTCATCCATTCATCCCCTTCCCGAACTCAGATGAGGTTGTATGCACTGCGCCGATTCAATTTGGTAAAAATGGACGCTTGCTGTAGAGACTCAAAGGCCGAGTTCATGAGAGGAAGGGGATAGCGATACTTAACTGTGATGTTATTCATTTGCACATGGTACTGTCTCCTAAGATGCAAAAAAATGCAAAATGTGCACGATACATTAGCAGTTTAAAGCCTTAAATTTAGACTTCACTGCAATATGTGATAAAAATTTATCATTTTTACATTAAACATTTGAGTAAATATTCTAAATTAAATAACAACGTGATTGAAAGTTGAAATACATAATCAGCATAAAAAAGATGAATAATGAATGCAATATTGTGTTTGTGTTTTGGTAATTTCTTTTATGCCTTAGGGTCATACAGAGTCTTTCAGAAAAAATCAAGCCATTTAAGGTAACCAATTTAAACTGTAAATGTTACTTTATTGTAAAAGTGCTTTTGTGTGGCTTTATAATGTGCATGCCATTTAACTATATAGTTAATAAATATGTAATAGCATAGTACTTTAAAAGACAATTTTGATACATCAAAAAGTTTATTAGTTGTTCTGGTTTCATATTGTAGTGATCTTGACCAACAGTTAATCAACTACATGGTCAGGTAAATTGTCTGGTTATACTTATTTGTTTCAGCGTAATTTATTTGCTATTATTTTTAAACATTTCTTTTTTTTTTTTTAGCATATTGCTGTTGGCTTTTGCAGCACATCCAACCGGTATAACATTATAACTACTTCTCAATTACATGTAATTTGAGAATAATAAACATGTTAGTGTGTATGTTGTGATGCATATTTGTTGTTGTTATTTTCAGTGTTTCATTTGGTTTTTTTTTTTCTTAGGTGATCTTTTTGGTGTCTTAGAATTTCCCTATCTTATGTCCTATAAGTTTCATAGTGGATGCATTGCCAGGTTAAATTTTTTTTCTGTTTTTGCATATACATTAAAAACAAATAAGCAACTGGCTAACAAATATCATGATCAACATAATGTTTGCGCATAAAATTTTATTGTGTTACAGAGGGCATTGTATATAAAAATATCAACATATGAAAAAAACAAAGATGCACAGCCTATATTCAGGAGAAGTACATGTTCATTTGTTCATTTGGTACTAGCCCCTTTTCTGGAACAGCTGGGGCATTTTGTAAAATGCAATAAACAGGAATCTGTGATTTGTTAATTCTTTTGAATCTTTATTTAGCTTATACAAAGTAGTACGAAAAGTTTTTCAATGTTTTCCCTTGTTAACATTTTAATTTTTAATTATTTGAAGGTTTGTATTTTCTAAATATAAACACTTTTAGCATTTGATGCCTGTAACACACTCCAAAAAGGTTGGAACATATGTGTGTTTTCCCCCTGTGTTCCATCACCTTTTTATTAATGAGACTTTTTAATAGTTTGGAAACTGAGGACATTTATTTTTGCAGTTTTACAAGTGGAATCTTTCTCCAATTTTGCCTGATATAAGATATCAGCTGCTTAACAGTCTGTGGTCTCTGTTGCCTGATGCAACACCATACATGTTCAATCTGGACTGCAGACAGGCCAGGCAAACTCACGGATTTTGTGTCTACAAAGCCACACTGTTGTTGTGCATAAAGAATAAGGCCTAACATTGTCTTACTGAAATAATCAAATAATTGCCTTGATGGTACTTCTAAACCCATGTGGCTATATTTAACACAGTAGTATGATGGTTTCTCTCTGAGAGCTTAAAGGTCATGTACATTTAGTGATTGCAAACAGTGATTTCTGGCTTTGCCCCAGATCTCCTCAGATTCCCTGAATCCTTTCACAATATTTTGAACAGAAGATGATGAAAGACTGAATGAAAGACTAAATCTTGCATTGAGAAGTATTCTTTTTGAACTGATTGGCAATTCCTTCCTGAAGTTTGAAACACACTAATGAGACATGGCCCCTCATTGCTTGTAAAGACTGATCCTTTGTTGGATATTTCTTTTATAGCCAATTATGATCCCATCAAGTGTTATCAGTTCAAAAAGTCAAGTCAAATTTATTTATATAGTGCTTTTACAGTAGACATTGTCTCAAAGCAACTTTACAGACTCCAGAACCGACAGACCAAAAACCCCTGTTGAGCAAGCCAAGGGCAACAGTGGCAAGGAAAAACTTATTATAGAAAGAAACCTTCAGAGGAACCAGACTCAGCAGGGACCCATCCTTCTTGGGTGGCCTGGAGGATAATTTGAATGGAATTGGATTTAAATGAATTATGCATACACAAAAAACTAAAAAGTTATACAAACTATACAAACTAAAAGTTATAAGTAGTGAAAAGAAAAAAAAACTAAGTTTTTCATTATTCAATTTAGTCTTCAATAAAGTCAATAGTGTGTTCCGGACATCATATCTAGCAGGAGTGGCAGTCTCAAACTTGCAGGCGTCAACCTCAAGTGGATAAACAGTTTCCTGTTAGGGTAAAACAACAGAAGGTGTAGTTGAAATGTGATGTGAAATCAATGCCTACTTACCTGTGGAATACTGTGGAAATTTGTAACTTTTGTCTTTTTTTGCCAATGTCCCAACATTTTTGGAGATTACCTGAATTTTTACAATATAATGTACTGTCAATAGTGACATTTAGTAGACACTTTTATCCAAAGCGACTTACAATTACAATCGAATACAATTCAAACCACTGGAGGTAAAGTCCTTGCTCCAGGCCCTACAGTGGTAACTTGCCAGTGGTGGAGCCTGATCCGGCAACTTTGTGATTACTAGTCCAGTATCTTAACCTCTGAGCTACAACTGACCTTTTCTTTCAAAGACTGATCCTTTTGCATGTTGTTCATTTATACCCAATTATGATATCCTCACTATTTCAACTGTTTCAAAATGTTGTAACTTTAATTTTTCATAAACATAACTTGATCTCTATCCCATCTTATTTGAGTGGTCTTCTAAACATCTTTATAAGTTGGTCAGCCAAAACATTAAAAGTTATTTTCTAGTCCTTTTTTCAGTTAAAGGGTTCAAGATAGTTAACAATGCACAGAATCTTGTTTTATTGCATATTAAATATCCAATTTACAGAAATTGGGTTTATATTATTAACAGTGTTGTTGTAATCAAATCAGTGTTTACTTAAACCTGGACTGTCCCCACCTCTTGCTAAATTTCATTATGGACTCAAATGTGATTGGTGCTTAATTTGCTAAAACAATCTTTTAGTTGGCAGAAATATAACAAAATTCAAATGGACTAAACCATGCTTGTTATATGTAAAAGCTTCCTAAGACAGCCAATTTTATAAGATGCAATTAAAGACAGCTGAATAAGATATATAACAAATATATAATTATGTACATTCCATTGTGCTTGAGAAGTCCTGTGTTTTGCTTGTCTGGTAACAAAATAGCCTAAAAATGAATGCTATCATAAATTCCACATCTTTGTAATAGCTTAGACTAATGTTTATACGATTTATTGGCAAAATTACTTTAGAAGAAGAAAGGAGAACAAAGCTTGATGACCCAAACACATACTCTGATAAGGCTGATTAGGTTCTAATGGGTTGTCTACCCTTACATTAAAAAAGTGGCTGTATACTTTAGTAGATAGCAACAAATGTATTGTCTCAAAAATGCCATCCAGTTATTGTCTCAAAAATGTCATATGCTAAAACGATACCTATTCCTACCAATAGTGCTATACTTGGGTTTTCTGTGGTGTTGTTATCGGTCAAGATAAGGAGTGCGCTGTCATTGGTGCAGTGTGCAGTTTGGGTCCTCCTGGCCAAGGTAAGATATTTATAAAGCATTTTGTACTTCTTCTTTTGTATTCCGTGAATAAAAATGTAATGTACATGTAATGTATATACAAACCCTATTGAATGGAAACCCCTGTTGAATGTGTGTGTTCTATGCTGTGTAGAATATAGCCACATGAGCTTAGGAGTACTTCAGAAAACCATTGTCACTTAACGCTGTCAAACTCTATAACACAAAGAAATGGCTTTGATTTTTCTTGTCCCAAGCTCATCTCAGATGGTGTTTATAACTGATGACGAGGCATATAGAGAGACACATGGTGCCATTAACACGTCTTTTCCCGATAAGTCCATGATTATTTCACCAAAAAGATGCCAGACCTCATTCTGTATGCACAACAATAGCATGGCTTTGTACATTTTACATTTACATTTTTGGCATTTTAGCAGACGCATTTATCCAAAGCGACTTACATTTGTGACAGTATACAATCTAAGCAATTGAGGGTTAAGCGCCTTGCTCAGGGACTCAACAGTGGCAACCTGGCAGTGGTGGGGCTTGAACCGGCAACCTTCTGATTACTGGTCCAGTACCTTAACCACTGGGCTACAGCTGCCCTGCTTTGTAGACACAATGCGTGTGCTTGACTGTCCTATCTGCACTCCAGTCCTTTATTGAAAATCTATGGTGCAGCATAAAGAGAATCAGACGACAATGACCATGGATTATTGAGCACCAGTCTCATATAAGAATGACAAGTCACAGTTTTTTTTATGCGTTTTACAAAACATCCCAACTTTTATGAAAATGGGTGGTTATTGTTATTCAGTCATAAAATTGTATCTTATATTTTACATATACTGTCTCTGTATTTAATTTTTTAATTAAAAACGTATGTCCATATTAAAGAATAATGGTGTTTAATGGCTTTTGGTAATGTGAATTTAAACATTGTTATTACTAAATGTCTGTCGTATTCTCATTTAAACAGATACTGGCCTCAAGTCTCTCCATTTTTGTATTCAGCACAGAACTCAGACCTTTAACATCATGTTGGTGAGTTGGACTATGTTGACTTAGTAGAGTAAAAATTAGTAGAGAGTGATTTAGGGTGTGTTTGTACTTCTCAGCTTTGGTTTTATTAAAACGAACCCTGGTGTAAGTGCAGTTTATTACTGCAAGTGTTCCAAATAAGCTTGAGCAGGAGGGCCTCAGTCTGTTTCTAAACTAATTAGCGTGTGATTCATTTCAGCTGTGAACACAATACGAGACAAATGCTCAACAAACCAAACATGACATGTCACAAGTACAACAGTAAATGCGTCTCGACAGAATAGAGTGCACTGAAAACAGTTCAATTATAAAGGTAAACATGCAGCAGGGGAATTTGTAGTGCTGTTTTGATTAATTTATCCATTTTATCACCTTTACCAGTATACCACCAGGTATACACAACCCCAGTAAGTGCATTAAGTCTTTTGTTCTAACTGTAACCAAGAGCATTTAGGGTTTGCTGAATTCATAAAGTAAGAAATAAAGTATATTGAGAGTTACTGGCAACATAACTGTACTTTACTGACTATTTTGAGGCGCAACACAGAAAACAGAAAGATGGAACACACTTTTCCATCGAGTGTGAAAACCCCAAAAGGACAAAAGGCATTCTCAGTATACTGCAATATAGAAATGTCTGTTACATCATGAATGACTTGCAAAAAATGTCATACATGGGCCAAAAGCCATGTTATTTATTTTTTGGCTCTATTGTAAATTTGTAAGTGTGAATGCTAAGCAAACCAGGACTAAAATGTAACAATCTATTATTTTCTTGGTTGGTCCAGACCAAGGAAACCAAACCGAAAGTGTGAGCACAGCTTTAATAAAAAATTTATAATAATAAAATTTTATTTGAAAAGCGCCTTTCATGACACCCAATGACACTGTACAATAAAAATATAGAAAATCTAAGCAAAATAAATAAAATACACATTTACTAAGCAAAAATAAATAAAATACACATTTACTAAGCAAAAATAAATAAAATACTCATTTACAAACATGGAAAACACCAAACATGTGGCACAGTTCTGAGTCAGCTGGAAAAGATGTTTTGAGGGTTTTGAACACTGCTGCAGATGAGATTTCCGTACTTCTGGTGGGAGGAGCCTAGCATCACCTTGGCAACCTCATGGCGTTGCAGTGACCAGAGTGAGGGAATGTTGCTGTTAGCATGCTGTTGGTAAACAAAAGTCCGACCTGAGGCTCGGTGGGAATATTTAGGCCTTTGCAAAATACCAAGGTCACGGTGAATGTATATATATATATACCGTGAATGTCCCAGAGCATAGAGTTCACTGAAAGAGCACTCCATCGTCATGATGAGACCGGAGACGTTGTCTAGACCAGAAAAGTTGCAGAGACTCCAGCCATCCAATCCCAGCAGCCAAAGGAGCAATTCAAAACAATCCACATTGACAGAGAAAGGAGTTACAATAGTAGATGTTACACAGAGCAGCGGACACAGAAAACAGTTAATCCGCTAACTCTCACTGCTCCGGATACACCACTCCACATCATAGAAGCATCAGCAACACAAGCACAGTAAAAAGATCCCAAATCCAATGCATAAAATCCAGTAAAATGTTTCGTGCAATGTTTTCGTTCAAACAGTTTCACCGGGGGAGAAGCGGCATCCAAACGCACCAGCGTATCTCTCACGACCCAAAAAATGCACGAATGGCTAGTGACCACAGGAGTGTGAGAAAAGATGAAAATGAAAGAAAATTACGATAAAAATAAAATACAATAAAATAAAATAAAATACGGCAACGGTAGCGGCAGCGGCAGCCAAATGTGCCAGCGTTCACCATCACCATGCTTTAGATAGTAGATTGTATTGGGAAATAAAAAGAGATGTTCTTTCGTTCATAATATATACTACTTTTTACAAATCTGTTTTTTC
Organism: Trichomycterus rosablanca; assembly: GCF_030014385.1. Classification (NCBI taxonomy): domain Eukaryota; kingdom Metazoa; phylum Chordata; class Actinopteri; order Siluriformes; family Trichomycteridae; genus Trichomycterus; species Trichomycterus rosablanca. The sequence goes on along the minus strand of NC_085990.1, from coordinate 22,115,774 downwards.
TTCTTTACAGCATCCTTATGAACTTTGTTGGTGAGGCACTATCAATATACTGTAACAAAGTTCAGGAGAGATAAGATGAAAAAGGAATCCATGGGTACACACAGGAAATGTCATTAAGTCAACCTATTGAGGTTTCACCCTGCTTCATCTTCAGTTCATTACTGCTTATTTTTATATACAATAAACTCGTTACTTTCAACATGTTCAGGCTTCTCCTATACAGTCTTTATTTTAAGCTGTGCTAAATAATACAACTTATGCTTAGCAATTAGTGTCTGCTGCAGGCACTGTCAATTATGCCCTCTAGATGGTGCCCAGCTGATCGATGGCAACGCCAAGTTTTGAACCGAGGAGTTCAGAATCTCGGCGCTGGTGTGCTAGCGGAATATCCCGCTGCGCCACCTAAACGCTGGTATGTATTTTTTAATTTGATGTAAATTGATTGGGCTATTGCCACCCATTTCTTTGTATACAAAGTCCAACTTTTACTATTTCTTTCCAAATTATACTAAGATAATAACATTACTCTGAATTACCATCTTTCTTCTTGTCATTTAACATGTACAGTGGATTCAGAAAGTATTTACACCACTGACATTTTGCACGTTAGTTTGTTGTGTATTTAATTTTGAATGGACATGGTGTTTCATGCTTCATTATATCATTGCTATCAATTACCCATATTTTTTTTTAAATTAGCTAAAAAGCAATTCCTAATCACAAAAGTATTCAGACCAGTTACTGTTTTTCCAAATAGTCAGGTGAATCCTGTTTGCTTTGGTTGTTGTGATGTCTGGAAATAATTTGAGTCTGCCTGTTGCTATTTAAATTCATTGGACATAGTATGCAAATGCTATTTAACACCGCTATTAACACTGTATTGTCAGGACAAATGCCAAGCTATGATGCACAATGAACTGTCTGTGGATCACCATAGTCAAATTGTGGCAAGGCATAGATACAAGGGCAAGGATATTAAACAACATGCAACTTTGAAATAGAAGTAGCTTGACATAAGCTTCTATCCATCCATTTGGAGAAGAGATTCAAATCAAGTGACTCCTTATTTTTTAAATGATTTACTAAACTATTCAGTAATTTGTTTTACTGTTTTTTTTTGTGTTAGTTAGGACAAAGAAAACTTAGCGCTTACTCCTCATTTGCCATAGGGCCCTAGATCTGCCTACTATATCCTTTGTGGTGCCACTTCCCATTTCAGCCATTGACAGTCAGTCCTTGGGTTCCAAAACAGTTACCTATTAGACCCATCTTATCATCTTGCATCTAAATAACCATGTTGAGTTCATATTTCTACATGACATCCCAATATACAGCAGATCTTTGGATGAACACATGGCACATATAAGGTGTATTCTGCAGCTCCTTCTGGAAAACCACCTCTTTATCAAGTTATCTGTAGTCTTTCTAGGCTTTATGGTAACCTGCCTGTTAAATAAGATTTAAACCATTCTAAAATCGCAAAAGACCTACCAGGTTTGAAGGTTTGTTGAACAGGATCTGTTGCTCAACTCTTATTAGCTGATGCACCGGGTTCCAGTAGAACTAAACCGGATGGTTTGTGTGTAGTATATTACGCCTCAATGCTGTCTCTGTGCTGTGCTCTGATTTAAAGCCTGATTGGATTTTTTTCAAATAACTGTTTGGATACAAAATAAGCATTTAATTATTTATTAGAATTTTGCTTAAAACTAGAACAATATTTTATAAAAATTTTGCTTAAAATGGCAGATTTTGTATGGATCTAAAGTTAGCGAGTACCCTGAGATCTAAGGTACTTTTTTTAGCAATAGATTCACCAAGGCCATTTAATGCAATTGGTGAAAACACCAGTAGGTTAGGAACAGTTAACAATGTTTAAGACATCCTTGTATGTGCAATCAAAAACACCCTTTCAAATTACATGTGAACAAGCTTAGTTTGTTTCTAGCTCTTGACAGTTTATAGCAGAAAATGATACCATAACCAAAACGGGAGAAATTTGGGTTCATCAGTTTATAGTTTGGAAAGGATTTTATGATTGTCATTATGTTTATTTCTTGCATTACAAAAATAAATGTAACTGTCTTTTTAATGGCAGTATTGTATATTGAGAATTAGAAACAATTAGAATTGAATTAGAACTAAATTAGATTAGGTATTCCAGGCAGTAGAACCTTAAACTGCATGGTATGTCTAGAAAATAAGGCTTGCCAAGCAGCTGCGAAAGGTAATACACACTGTACGCAGTGTCAGAACGAAGAACTCTAATAGTGATTGGCATCATTATTCAGTTCTCTAATGTCACTGTCTGTTTGGCAAACAAAAATAAAGCTTTATGTTTTAAATAATCTCTTAAACCCCTGGCATTAAGTGAAACTACAATGTATAGTAGTTTTTTGTTTTTGTATTTTTGTATCAGAAGCTGTTAATAATAATGTGCCTTTTTGGAGGTCTCAGTGGGGTAACAGGGGACACTTTTTCTATGGTACACAAGGCTTTGCTGGGATCTGTAAATTATTTTTTTCTTTCAGGTAGGATTTGTACATAGATAGGGATGTTAGGGGACACTTTATCAGGATTCTTTACTGGTTGATAAAATGTACTTATTTTTTAAATTTTAATATTACTTTTAACAGCTGACCAAACACATACAAATTACACTTTATTTAGATGTGCATTTAGATGTTAATGCACAGGTTTGATTTAGTTGATGCTTGGAGAGTCAAATCTCGTAATGATAGAGGTTTTATATGAACCAATAAATCTAAACTGTCTTGAATAGCTATGTGATTGGTTTCATCGGATCTAAGAGAAATGTAGATGTTTTATCCACCCTGCTGACGGATCATAAGGCAATTCAAATGAATTTTTTTCTGCAGCCAACGTCTTTTAAACAGAGGAATTCAGCAAGGATGTTTAATTTTACCATATTTATTTCTGTTTGCTCAATTATTAGCTGATTATATTCAAGATTTAACCAATTGCTACAGAAGAAGGCAATAATGCAGCCATTTTCTTGAATGTAGATAAAAAAAGTTATGTAAGGATTTAGATTTGCTATATAATTTTATTTCTAAAAAGATGCATTATTATGCATTATCTGTGAACTTATGAACAGTTATAGTAAAGGAGGGCTAGAGTTTTTGGACTCTAGTAAATCAATTAATTCAGACCTCTTAAAATTAATCAGATTAGGAAATATTATTAAAAAAAGACTCAATTTGGAACATCGTTATGTTTTTTCCTTAGTTGGAAGAACTAAAACTTGATTTGGTGTGTAAGTATAACATTACTAGGATTTCTATTATTCTTTCTAATTTTTATAAACAATTTCTTTTGCTCTGGTCTGGAATAATAAGGACCACAAGAGCAAAAGCAAGGGTTTTTTTTACTTTCGAGCACAAGAGCAAAAGCAAGGGGTTTTTTAACTTTCGGGCACAAGAGCAAAAGCAAGGGTTTTTTTAACTTTCGAGCACAAGAGCAAAAGCAAGGGTTTTTTTAATTTTCAGGCACAAGAGCAAAAGCAAGGGGTTTTTTAACTTTCAGGCACAAGAGCAAAAGCAAGGGGTTTTTTAACTTTCGGGCACAAGAGCAAAAGCAAGGGGTTTTTTAAATTTCGAGCACAAGAGCAAAAGCAAGGGTTTTTTTAACTTTCGAGCACAAGAGCAAAAGCAAGGGTTTTTTTAACTTTCGAGCACAAGAGCAAAAGCAAGGGTTTTTTTTACTTTCGAGCACAAGAGCTAAAGCAAGCGTTTTTTTTTTTTACTTTCGAGCACAAGAGCAAAAGCAAGGGTTTTTTTAACTTTTGAGCCCAAGAGCAAAAGCAAGGGTTTTTTTAACTTTCGAGCACAAGAGCAAAAGCAAGGGTTTTTTAAACTTTTGAGCCCAAGAGCAAAAGCAAGGGTTTTTTTTACTTCGAGCACAAGAGCAAAAGCAATGGGTTTTATAACTTTTGAGCCCAAGAGGAAAAGCAATGTTTTTTTTTTTTTACTTCGAGCACAAGAGCAAAAGCAATGGGTTTTTAAACTTTTGAGCACAATAGCAAAAGCAAGGTTTTTTTTAAACTTTCGAGCACAAGAGCAAAAGCACTCTAGAGAGAGAGTAATAAAGATTTGAGCACGAGGGCAGCATGTTTTGAGCATTCCCCTACATTCACATGAGAGCACCATTGTTTTAAGCTCACACACAATTTCTGGCACCAACACAATATCCGTGCAGAACCTGGGTGAATTTGTGTGAAAGCAGAGTACAATGAAAGCAGAAAACAATCTGAGAAGACAATCCTGAATCCTGCTCACATACAAAGAAGTTTGGTCTTGTCTTTTGGCACTAAAACGCCATATCAAAGATATAACTTTAAACTGAACAGCAAAAGTTGGTTTTGTGATTGATTCAGATTAATTGATTATTTTTAAAGAGAAATAGCAGAGTAAAATTCTAGGAAAGCAAAATCCCCAGCACTGTTTATGCTGAGTTCACTAAAGTCAAGTAAATTTTATTTGTATAGCTCTTTTACAATAGACATTGTACTAAAGCAACTTTACAGACTCCAGGACTAACAGACCAAAACCCGTGTTGAGCAAGCTGAGGGCGACAGTGGCAAGGGAAAACTCCCTTAAAAATACAGGAAGAAACCTTGAGAGGAACCAGACTCAGTAGGGACCCCCATCCTCCTTGGGTGGCCTGGAGGATAATTTAAATCAATAGAATTTACACACATACATACACAAAATTTAATTGAACTAAAAGTTATAACTAGCAAAAAAATAATTGGAGTTCTTCATTATTCAGTCCAGTCTGTGATAACGTCCACAGTGAGTTCTTTTTTGGTGCAAACATGCCAGGTACCCGTCAAATCTAGCAGGAGCAGCATTGTTGGCACAGCAGTCTCGACTTGCAGTCTCGACAACCTTGGGTGGGTAAACAGGTTTCTGTCAGAACCACCTCTGGCTAAAACAACAGAAAATGTAGATAAAATGTGAAATCGTTAAAAGAAACATGTCACGTTTGCAGAGAGTAGCACGAGACTCCGGCACCCCTAATTATTACAGCATAACTGAAACAAAGCAGGTAACAAAGTCATGAAGGCTTTCACAGGACATCAGTGCCCTCCTCCCCCACTGTCATCAAACCTGAGTGATCGGACAAGAGAGGCATGACTTTCGAAGTGTTTAGATTGCTGTACAGTTCACACCACACAACTTGATCTCTTGTAATCTGGAGTTTTTTAAGTCGTTTACACTACATGATCCATCGGCTGGCAATAGGGGGTCACACACTACATGATCCATCACCAGGAAGCAGGGATTAAGGAGTTGAAGGTAAATACTTTTTTTTTTTTTTTTGCACTGCAATGTTGGTATTATGGCTTCGGCAAGCAAGAATGAGACATTTCTGATCTTTTCAAACTGCAGGAGGCAGCACTCTTTATTCAGTCGCTTCTGAATGAGTACAGAGCTAGATCCCAAATAGAGTAGAGGCTAGATCCCAAACACTTCTGTAATTGGGCATCCCCCTCCATCGTTGTTCTCGCTCTCATCCATGATTGGGCGTCTTCCTACGCCGCTGTCCATGCCCTCATCTGTGATTGGGCATCTTTCTTCACCACTGTACACGCCCCTGTCCGTGATTGGGCGTCTGCCTGTGCTGCTGTACACGACCTTGTCTGTGATTGTGCATTTTCTTCCGCCCCTGTAATTCTCTTCTGCCAGCTAAATGGCCCTCGCTGGCATCCTTTACAAATGCTTCGGTTGCGGCCACACTGCATTCTGGGATGCCAGACTCCCATGGCCAATAATGCACACAGGTGAAACCAGGTAGCCTGCTTTCACTCTGTTCTTCAATGGTCAGGACCCACACAGGACCACCACAGAGTAGGTATTATTTGGGTGGTGGATCATTCTCAGCACTGCAGTGACACTGACATGGTGGTGATGTGTTAGTGTGTGTTGTGCTGGTATGAGTGGATCAGACAAAGCAGTGCTGCTGTAGTTTTTGAATACCGTGTCCACTCACTGTCCACACTATTAGACACTCCTACCTAGTTGGTTCACCTTGTAGATGTAAAGTCGGAGACGATCGCTCATCTATTGCTGCTGTTTGAGTTGGTCATCTTCTAGACCTTCATCAGTGGTCACAGGACGCTGCCCACAGGGTGCTGTTGGCTGGATATATTTTTGGTTGGTGGACTATTCTCAGTCCAGCAGTGACAATGAGATGTTTAAAAACTCCAGCAGCGCTGCTGTGTCTTATCCACTCATACCAGAACAACACACACGAACACATCACCACCATGTCAGTGTCACTGCAGTGCTGAGAATGATCCACCACCCAAATAATACCTACTCTGTAGTGGTCCTGGGACAGTCCTGACCATTAAAGAACAGGGTGAAAGGGGCTAACAAAGCATGCAGAGAAACAGATAGACTACAGTCAGTAATTATAGAACTACAAAGTGCTTCTAAATGGTAAGTGGAGCTGATAAAATGGACAGTGAGTGTAGAAACAAGGGGGTGGTTTTAATGTTATGGCTGATCAGTGTATAAACTTTGTATAAAAACCCACTAACCTTTTGTAATTAACAGATTTCTCTCTGACTTTACACTATGTCCTGTACTATATTTGAGCACTCTAACAAGCTTGACAGTGTATCTGACGTCGCAGGCAGACTCCATAGATTCAGAGATACACTAATACTAAACACCTCTGGGTCATCATACAATTTTACATTACAATAAGGCACAGAGGAAAAATGTTTTTTATGCAACTTTATACTTTATAAAAAATTTGTCAATACATTTCAGTCAATTAATAAGAATAAAAAAAATAAAAAAAAGCTCTCACAATTGCTTAACTATCCACTCCAGCCCAGTGGGTGGTGGCAACACACACACAAAAAGAGCAAAAACAGGTCAGAAGAAGATAAAAAGGTCAAACTCAGGTAATAAAAAGGTCAATGTTAGCCTTTTGTATCTTGAACCTTTTTTTATGAAAAAAGTCTAAGCTCTTATACCTCATAAACTGTTTAATAGTTTAGTGCGTCCATATGTACATTGACATCAGAATGAGAATTGTGCGACTCATTCTTCTATGTTGGTGCATGGTTTCCATATGGGTAAGGTACACATCAACTTTTAAATGTATTATTATCTATAATCTTTATTTTAACCTTACTTATTTTGTGCATTTGTGTTAACTTTGATCAAATTAATTTACACACACACACACACACACATAATGAGTAGTATATTTGTTTTCTTGGTGCTAATGGTCTAACATATTCATGTCTGTATGATCACCATTTGTCAATGTTAAAATATGTAATAAATGTAGTCATGAAACTTGTTTTACCTGTCCTTTAATTCTAGGGTCAGTCCAACCTAGCACGTAAGCTTCAATCTTGTGATCCATAATTTACTCTTAATTGATTTAATTTTACCCCAAAAAGCTGATGTGTGTCTTTGTTTCTTTTTAGAGCCCTCCAATGTCATTGGTGTATTTATAAAAGCTCGGACTGAGACTGAGCTTACCTTGCAGTGGAACAAAGTGAACAATTTCAGTTACACATTGAAATACAGTAATGGAAAAGAAACTCCACTTACTGTTTTGATGAATTCATCTGTATTAACACATACAGTGTTTTCACTGTCTCCTGGTACTAGATACAGTTTTACTTTGTACACTGTGTTTAAAGGTGTAAAGAGCAAAGGGTTTAACTTTACTGCAGTTACTAGTAAGTTCTAAAATCTTGTTTTGATTTTTTGATTCTTGTTTTGTTATGCAGTATTAGTAAAAAACTTAAAAACTGTAAAAAAAAAAAAAAAAAAAAAACACCACTTTTTTTCTCTTTCAGTTCCTTCCAATGTTGTCAATGTGTCAGTAAAGGCTCGTTCTGAGACTGCAATAACTTTGGAGTGGAATAAAGTCAGAAACAGCAATGCATACATTTATGTACTAAGGCAAGGCAACAGCACAGAGGCCTACACACCAATGTATTGGGGAGGATCAGTTGCAATACATACTGTGTTGTCTTTAATTCCTGGGACCAAATACAACTTTACTCTCTACACTGTATTTGGAGGAGAGAGAAGCAGTGGCTACAACTTCTCTGCAGTAACTAGTAAGTGTGATTTCTCCTGTTGTTCTTAAAATGTATTAACAATAAATTTGGGACTGTAAAAATAATTTATTTAGACATCAATGATTTGCAATTTATAAGCACAATAATGTCTCAGCTGTATTGTTTTTATATATATATATATATATATATATATACACACACACACACACACACACACACACATATATATATATATATATATATATATATATATATATATATATATACAGTGTATCACAAAAGTGAGTACACCCCTCACATTTCTGCAAATATTTCATTATATCTTTTCATGGGACAACACTATAGACATGAAACTTGGATATAACTTAGAGTAGTCAGTGTACAGCTTGTATAGCAGTGTAGATTTACTGTCTTCTGAAAATAACTCAACACACAGCCATTAATGTCTAAATAGCTGGCAACATAAGTGAGTACACCCCACAGTGAACATGTCCAAATTGTGCCCAAATGTGTCGTTGTCCCTCCCTGGTGTCATGTGTCAAGGTCCCAGGTGTAAATGGGGAGCAGGGCTGTTAAATTTGGTGTTTTGGGTACAATTCTCGTATACTGGCCACTGGATGTTCAACATGGCACCTCATGGCAAAGAACTCTCTGAGGATGTGAGAAATAGAATTGTTGCTCTCCACAAAGATGGCCTGGGCTATAAGAAGATTGCTAACACCCTGAAACTGAGCTACAGCATGGTGGCCAAGGTCATACAGCGGTTTTCCAGGACAGGTTCCACTCGGAACAGGCTTCGCCAGGGTCGACCAAAGAAGTTGAGTCCACGTGTTCGGCGTCATATCCAGAGGTTGGCTTTAAAAAATAGACACATGAGTGCTGCCAGCATTGCTGCAGAGGTTGAAGACGTGGGAGGTCAGCCTGTCAGTGCTCAGACCATACGCCGCACACTGCATCAACTCGGTCTGCATGGTCGTCATCCCAGAAGCAAGCTGACGCACAAGAAAGCCAGCAAACAGTTTGCTGAAGACAAGCAGTCCAAGAACATGGATTACTGGAATGCCCTGTGGTCTGACGAGACCAGGATAAACTTGTTTGGCTCAGATGGTGTCCAGCATGTGTGGCGGCGCCCTGGTGAGAAGTACCAAGACAACTGTATCTTGCCTACAGTCAAGCATTGTGGTGTTAGCATCATGGTCTTGGGCTGCATGAGTGTTGCTGGCACTGGGGAGCTGCAGTTCATTGAGGGAAACATGAATTTCAACATGTACTGTGACATTCTGAAACAGAGCATGATCCCCTCCCTTCGAAAACTGGGCCTCATGGCAGTTTTCCAACAGGATAACGACCCCAAACACAACCTCCAAGATGACAACTGCCTTGCTGAGGAAGCTGAAGGTAAAGGTGATGGACTAAACCCAATTGAGCACGTGTGGCGCATCCTCAAGTGGAAGTTGGAGGAGTTCAAGGTGTCTAACATCCACCAGCTCCGTGATGTCATCATGGAGGAGTGGAAGAGGATTCCAGTAGCAACCTGTGCAGCTCTGGTGAATTCCATGCCCAGGAGGGTTAAGGCAGTGCTGGATAATAATGGTGGTCACACAAAATATTGACACTTTGGGCACAATTTGGACATGTTCACTGTGGGGTGTACTCACTTATGTTGCCAGCCATTTAGACATTAATGGCTGTGTGTTGAGTTATTTTCAGAAGACAGTAAATCTACACTGCTATACAAGCTGTACACTGACTACTCTAAGTTATATCCAAGTTTTATTTCTATAGTGTTGTCCCATGAAAAGATATAATAAAATATTTGCAGAAATGTGAGGGGTGTACTCACTTTTGTGATACACTGTATAAGTGAGTACACCCCTCACATTTCTGCAAATATTTCATTATATCTTTTCATGGGACAACACTATAGACATGAAACTTGGATATAACTTAGAGTAGTCAGTGTACAACTTGTATAGCAGTGTAGATTTACTGTCTTCTGAAAATAACTCAACACACAGCCATTAATGTCTAAATAGCTGGCAACATAAGTGAGTACACCCCACAGTGAACATGTCCAAATTGTGCCCAAATGTGTCGTTGTCCCTCCCTGGTGTCATGTGTCAAGGTCCCAGGTGTAAATGGGGAGCAGGGCTGTTAAATTTGGTGTTTTGGGTACAATTTTCTCATACTGGCCACTGGATATTCAACATGGCACCTCATGGCAAAGAACTCTCTGAGGATGTGAGAAATAGAATTGTTGCTCTCCACAAAGATGGCCTGGGCTATAAGAAGATTGCTAACACCCTGAAACTGAGCTACAGCATGGTGGCCAAGGTCATACAGCGGTTTTCCAGGACAGGTTCCACTCGGAACAGGCTTCGCCAGGGTCGACCAAAGAAGTTGAGTCCACGTGTTCGGCGTCATATCCAGAGGTTGGCTTTAAAAAATAGACACATGAGTGCTGCCAGCATTGCTGCAGAGGTTGAAGACGTGGGAGGTCAGCCTGTCAGTGCTCAGACCATACGCCGCACACTGCATCAACTCGGTCTGCATGGTCATCATCCCAGAAGGAAGCTGACGCACAAGAAAGCCAGCAAACAGTTTGCTGAAGACAAGCAGTCCAAGAACATGGATTACTGGAATGCCCTGTGGTCTGACGAGACCAAGATAAACTTGTTTGGCTCAGATGGTGTCCAGCATGTGTGGCGGCGCCCTGGTGAGAAGTACCAAGACAACTGTATCTTGCCTACAGTCAAGCATGGTGGTGGTAGCATCATGGTCTTGGGCTGCATGAGTGTTGCTGGCACTGGGGAGCTGCAGTTCATTGAGGGAAACATGAATTCCAACATGTACTGTGACATTCTGAAACAGAGCATGATCCCCTCCCTTCGAAAACTGGGCCTCATGGCAGTTTTCCAACAGGATAACGACCCCAAACACAACCTCCAAGATGACAACTGCCTTGCTGAGGAAGCTGAAGGTAAAGGTGATGGACTAAACCCAATTGAGCACCTGTGGCGCATCCTCAAGTGGAAGGTGGAGGAGTTCAAGGTGTCTAACATCCACCAGCTCCGTGATGTCATCATGGAGGAGTGGAAGAGGATTCCAGTAGCAACCTGTGCAGCTCTGGTGAATTCCATGCCCAGGAGGGTTAAGGCAGTGCTGGATAATAATGGTGGTCACACAAAATATTGACACTTTGGGCACAATTTGGACATGTTCACTGTGGGGTGTACTCACTTATGTTGCCAGCCATTTAGACATTAATGGCTGTGTGTTGAGTTATTTTCAGAAGACAGTAAATCTACACTGCTATACAAGTTGTACACTGACTACTCTAACTTATATCCAAGTTTTATTTCTATAGTGTTGTCCCATGAAAAGATATAATAAAATATTTGCAGAAATGTGAGGGGTGTACTCACTTTTGTGATACACTGTATATATATATATATATATATATATATATGTGTGTGTGTGTGTGTATATGTATATGTGTGTGTATATATATATATATATATATATATATATATATATATATATATATATATATATATATATATATATATATATATATATATATATATATATATATACACAGTGTATCACAAAAGTGAGTACACCCCTCACATTTCTGCAAATATTTTATTATATCTTTTCATGGGACAACACTATAGAAATAAAACTTGGATATAACTTAGAGTAGTCAGTGTACAACTTGTATAGCAGTGTAGATTTACTGTCTTCTGAAAATAACTCAACACACAGCCATTAATGTCTAAATGGCTGGCAACATAAGTGAGTACACCCCACAGTGAACATGTCCAAATTGTGCCCAAAGTGTCAATATTTTGTGTGACCACCATTATTATCCAGCACTGCCTTAACCCTCCTGGGCATGGAATTCACCAGAGCTGCACAGGTTGCTACTGGAATCCTCTTCCACTCCTCCATGATGACATCACGGAGCTGGTGGATGTTAGACACCTTGAACTCCTCCACCTTCCACTTGAGGATGCGCCACAGGTGCTCAATTGGGTTTAGTCCATCACCTTTACCTTCAGCTTCCTCAGCAAGGCAGTTGTCATCTTGGAGGTTGTGTTTGGGGTCGTTATCCTGTTGGAAAACTGCCATGAGGCCCAGTTTTCGAAGGGAGGGGATCATGCTCTGTTTCAGAATGTCACAGTACATGTTGGAATTCATGTTTCCCTCAATGAACTGCAGCTCCCCAGTGCCAGCAACACTCATGCAGCCAAAGACCATGATGCTACCACCACCATGCTTGACTGTAGGCAAGATACAGTTGTCTTGGTACTTCTCACCAGGGCGCCGTCACACATGCTGGACACCATCTGAGCCAAACAAGTTTATCTTGGTCTCGTCAGACCACAGGGCATTCCAGTAATCCATGTTCTTGGACTGCTTGTTTTCAGCAAACTGTTTGCTGGCTTTCTTGTGCGTCAGCTTCCTTCTGGGATGACGACCATGCAGACTGAGTTGATGCAGTGTGCGGCGTATGGTCTGAGCACTGACAGGCTGACCTCCCACATCTTCAACCTCTGCAGCAATGCTGGCAGCACTCATGTGTCTATTTTTTAAAGCCAACCTCTGGATATGACGCCGAACACGTGGGCTCAACTTCTTTGGTCGACCCTGGCGAAGCCTGTTCCGAGTGGAACCTGTCCTGGAAAACTGCTGTATGACCTTGGCCACCATGCTGTAGCTCAGTTTCGGGGTGTTAGCAATCTTCTTATAGCCCAGGCCATCTTTGTGGAGAGCAACAATTCTATTTCTCACATCCTCAGAGAGTTCTTTGCCATGAGGTGCCATGTTGAATATCCAGTGGCCAGTATGAGAGAATTGTACCCAAAACACCAAATTTAACAGCCCTGCTCCCCATTTACACCTGGGACCTTGACACATGACACCAGGGAGGGACAACGACACATTTGGGCACAATTTGGACATGTTCACTGTGGGGTGTACTCACTTATGTTGCCAGCTATTTAGACATTAATGGCTGTGTGTTGAGTTATTTTCAGAAGACAGTAAATCTACACTGCTATACAAGTTGTACACTGACTACTCTAAGTTATATCCAAGTTTCATGTCTATAGTGTTGTCCCATGAAAAGATATAATGAAATATTTGCAGAAATGTGAGGGGTGTACTCACTTTTGTGATACACTGTATATATATATATATATATATATATATGTGTGTGTGTGTGTGTGTGTGTGTGTGTGTGTGTGTATATATATATATATATATATATATATATATATATATATATATATATATATATATATACACACACACACACACACACACATATACATATATATATATATATATATATATATATATATATATATATATATATATATATATATATATATATATATATATATATATATATATATGAATGTTGCACGTTACAAAAAAGTTGGAACAATGAAATGCTTACCACTGCATTATGTCGCCTTTCTTTTTACTTATGTTTGGTAACTGTTTAACTGAGGTAACCAGTTATTGTAGTTCTAAAAGTGGAATATTTTGCCATTCCGGCTTTATACTACTTTCTGTTGTTGTATGCTTAGCTTTCTAATGCACTACAAATTGTCAATAGAATCTTTATTGCCCTGACAAACTAATATAAATAAATTAGTTTATTGAGTTAAAAAGTGTATGCTTCCCAACAAATTACAAAGCCAGACTTCAGCCGGAATCAGTGCAGTCTAACTGTGGTAAATAGTCAAGAGTATTATTTTTGTGCATTAGTTGCTCAGTAATAATTAATATACAAAATGTTAGGAAGTGCTAGGCCCCTTTTGCCTTTGTCTTGTGGAGGGGTGAGAAATCCATTTTATAACCTCGAAGGTTACCATAATCTTTAAACAATTTTAGGACTTTAGGTATGTAGGATGCTGGGTCAGATATAACAAAAGCAAAATAAAATAAAAAAAGAATATGTGTGTAGAAATATTCTACGTTCTTTTCCAAAAAGAGCCAAGATCAAAAAAGATTAAAAGCATTTGTTATTCTGCTTACCTGGGTGGGGGGAGTTATCAAAAATATAGCATTGAACTTGCAAATATGAGGTAGCATAAGTTTCATAAAACGGTGATTTCAATTGTAATATTAGTTAAATCTTATACACTCACAGATAGGAGTATACTGCAAAAAATGTGGAGTAAGATTTACTTAAAAAAAACTTAAGAAAGTTTTTCCACGTACAAACTGCTAGTAAATTTAACAGACCATGTATTCAAGTAAAGGTTACTCACAATTCTATCTGGATTTCACTAGAAATTCTCCAGTAAAGGTTACTTTGCAACACCCTGTTTCAGTATATTTTAATAGCTGTATCTTAGTAGATTTTACTCAAACAATGCAGCACTTTACTATAAATATTTTACATTATATAATTTATTCAATTCAACATCAATGATTGATTACCATATACAAAGTCACTATAAAATTGACAGACAACTTTTTTTGACAAACTTTTTAAATTGTTTTGCTCAATTAATGGAAATGCATGTACACTTAAACAGTATAGTGGACAAAATGTCTTTCAAACAGCGTGTTTGTAAAGTCTCATTTACTACACAAGAGTAAAAAATGGAAATGGAAAACAAATAAAAACAAATAAGTGTCACAGTGTAAGGACAAAATAAATGATATCAATCTTTCAAACTTTTTTCTGAAGTCTTGCAGAAAAAAAAAAAATAGATGCAAGTAAAAGTGCAAGACAAACACTCGCCCCAGGTGGACTGTACAGTAGTTCTCCTCCTGAACTCATCTTTCACCTAAGACTAAGATTAAAAAATAACATTATGAGTTAGTAATTATGTAGAGCTCAGAATGTTATGTTACATATTATGATTAAATTTTACTTTCTCAAGGTTTGCTCAAAGGTCGCTTAATAAAGCACATTTATATATGAAAGACCCAAGACTACATCCTAATACAGATTTATTTTAAGTGGCAATATGAGCTTACATAATCATGAGACAAAAGAAGTATTTTAGAACCAACATTTTAAGTCCACGTACATTAATAGGAACATGTTATCACTATTAATATAACTACATAACATTAATTCTGCAATTCTAACAGATGCTAATTTGGCGCCATGTGTGTAGAAAGTTAAACAACTTTTTAAATATTAATAACTGGCACGGTAATATAATTTCTTAAAAAATGACAACTTACCATAAAACCAGTCCCCTTTAGCCAAAGCATGTCCTTAACAACCGGAAAACTTTGTGGTGAGAAGATCCAAAAATCAGCAGCTCCTTACTTTGCACTCCGTGTGAGAAACATGTCCGGACTTGCCAGCCAGGCAATCGCAATGCGCATGCGTGGAATGTATAGTAATGTTTACTAGTAGTTTTCAGTTTTGCTTTGCTTCAATCCAACACATAAAAACATAGTAAATTTTACTTGGTATTTAGATTAAAATTTACGAATGTATTTGATGACAAATAATTACAAAGAAACACCAAGTAACACTGAATTATATGTGAAATTGTTTAGTAGCAAGGCTTTACTAGAATATTCTTGTATAAAGTACTTTAAAAATCTTCATTCTATTTACTAAGTCAGTGATATGGTTGTGTATTGGACTGGAAAGAGGAGCTGTAAATATATACAACATGTTTTGTTAAATTTGCAAAAAAGTAATTTCATTAGCATTAATTTTGTTTTTATAGCTGTTGTGTGTGTGTGGGGGGGGTGTGTGTATAAATTAATTACATTAATTGTTTATTTTTCAATTTGTAAATATTTTTTTTTGTTTCAGTGCCTGCTCGTGTTGACAGAGTTAATGTAACACAGCAAAATGACAGTCAGTTGGTACTGTCTTGGCAAAAGGTGAAAAGCAGTAACACCAGCTATATTCTGAAAGACGACAACAGAACTGAGACCTCAATCATTGGATTACACAATGTTTTAGTACTAACACATACAGTTTCCTCACTCTCTCCTGGAACAAAATACAACTTTACACTCTATACTGTATTTGAAGGTGTAAGGAGCAGAGGCCTAAACTTCACTGCAGTCACAGGTTTTATCATATACTTTTTGTTTGGCAAAATATTCCAGCTTTAAAGTAAATGGGGTTTGTGTGTATCATAAAATCTATCACAATCATAACCAGTATGGTTATGATTGTGATAGATTTTATCATATACACACATATTCCATTTACTGAAAAGCTAGAATACTTGTAAGTTGTTTGTACTTAAGTCAATTAAAATAATAATCTTGATTGTATTTTGGAACTATAAACGAATTTTAAATTTGATGCCTTCAACACATTTTGAGATGGGCCAAATAAGAGTAAAAATGTGTAGTCTTTTAGCATCTACTGTACATAATATTGTAAATAGATTTAAGGAATCTGGTGAAATATTACTCTGTATAGTGCAATGCCAGAAACAACTGTTGAATATGCATGGCCTTTGAGATGCCATTGCATGAAAAACATTTATGCTACTGTGATAAATATAGCCATTGGGAGTATGTAATCGGAGAAGGGTGCAAACATATTTCATGCTATAAGTGCTCGCAGCTTGGGTAACTTACATATGTGTGAAGGTACCATTTTATGCAGAGGCATATATCAGGATTTTAGACATACAAATGCTACTATATTAATGTAAAGTCCATAGTGATTTTGACAAGACAATGCCAGAAATTAGATTGACAAGCCAAAACATGGCTTTTTTCATACTGCCCCAGCTGTTATTTGCCAATTCTCTTGAATATTTATTTAACTGATAAAAGAAGAAAGAAAAGTATTCCAATGTCATTGTAACTCATTTCATTGTATTCTGTATGTATAAACACATTTAGAATACAAAAGTTGGGCCAAAAGCAAAATAAGACAAGCAGGTGACAAGTTAGGAGATCATGTTTGAGTATAAAAGGAGGATATGCCAAAGGCTCAGTGGTGATTGGTCATGGTTCATCACTTTGGCAATTCAGTTCAAAAAGAACAT